>NW_027278646.1:0-153709 GCF_030028105.1 Mobula birostris
ACCACACACAATACTGGAGTAACTCAGCAACACAGAGAATACTGGGGGAACTCAGCAACACACACACTACACTGGAGGAACTCAGCAACACACAGACAATACTGGAGGAACTCAGCAACACACACACAATACTGGGGGAACTCAGCAACATACACACAATACTGGAGGAACTCAGCAACACACACGATACTGGTGGAACTCAGCAACACACAGACACAATACTGGAGGAACTCAGCAACACACACACAATACTGGAGGAACTGAGCAACAAACACACACAATACTGGAGGAACTCAGTAACACGCACACAATACTGGAGGAACTCAGCAACACACACACTACACTGGAGGAACTCAGCAACACACAGACAATACTGGAGGAACTCAGCAACACACACACAATACTGGGGGAACTCAGCAACATACACACAATACTGAAGGAACTCAGCAACACACACGATACTGGTGGAACTCAGCAACACACAGACACAATACTGGAGGAACTCAGCAACACACACACAATACTGGAGGAACTGAGCAACAAACACACACAATACTGGAGGAACTCAGTAACACGCACACAATACTGGAGGAACTCAGTAACACGCACACAATACTGGAGCAACTCGGCAACACACACACAATACTGGAGCAACGCGGCAACACACACACAATACTGGAGGAACTCATCAACACACACACAATACTGGAGGAACTCAGCAACACACACAGAATACTGGAGGAACTCAGCAACACACACACAATACTGGAGGAACTCAGCAACACACACACAATACTGGAGGAACTCAGCAACACACACACAATACTGGAGGAACAGAGCAACACACACACGATACTGGAGGAACTCAGCAACACACACACACAGTGCTGGAGGAATTCACCAACACACACACAATACTGGGGGAACTCAGCAACACAGAGAATACTAGAGGAACTCAGCAACACACACACAATACTGGAGGAACTCAGCAACACACACACAATGCTGGAGGAACTCAGCAACACACACACAATACTGGAGGAACTCAGCAACACACACACAATACTGGAGGAACTCAGCAACACACACACAATACTGGAGGAACTCAGCAACACACACACAATACTGGGGGAACTCAGCAACACACACTGAATACTGGAGGAACTTAGCAACATACACAAACAATACTGGAGGAACTCAGCAACACACACGATACTGGTGGAACTCAGCAACACACACACAATACTGGAGGAACTCAGCAACATACACAAACAATACTGGAGGAACTCAGCAACACACGCACGATACTGGAGGAATTCAGCAACTCACACAATGCTGGAGGAACTCAGCAACACACACAATACTGGAGGAACTCAGCAACACAGAGAATACTGGAGGAACTGAGCAACAAACACACACACACACAATACTGGAGGAACTCAGTAACACGCACACAATACTGGAGCAACTCGGCAACACACACACAATACTGGAGCAACTCGGCAACACATACACAATACTGGAGGAACTCAGCAACACACACACAATACTGGAGGAACTCAGCAACACACACAGAATACTGGAGGAACTCAGCAACACACACACACAGTGCTGGAGGAATTCACCAACACACACACAATACTGGGGGAACTCAGCAACACAGAGAATACTGGAGGAACTCAGCAACACACACAGAATACTGGAGGAATTCAGCAACACACAGACACAATACTGGAGGAACTCAGCAACACACACACAATACTGGAGGAACTCAGCAACATACACAAACAATACTGGAGGAACTCAGCAACACACGCACGATACTGGAGGAACTCAGCAACACACACACGATACTGGAGGAATTCAGCAACACACACACAATACTGGAGCAACTCGGCAACACACACACAATACTGGAGGAACTCAGCAACACAGAGAATACTGGAGGAACTCAGCAACACACACACAATACTGGAGGAACTCAGTAACACGCACACAATACTGGGGGAACTCAGCAACACAGAGAATACTGGAGGAACTCAGCAACACACACAGAATACTGGAGGAATTCAGCAACACACAGACACAATACTGGAGGAACTCAGCAACACACACACAATACTGGAGGAACTCAGCAACATACACAAACAATACTGGAGGAACTCAGCAACACACGCACGATACTGGAGGAACTCAGCAACACACACACGATACTGGAGGAATTCAGCAACACACACACAATACTGGAGCAACTCGGCAACACACACACAATACTGGAGGAACTCAGCAACACACACACGATACTGGAGGAACTCAGCAACACACACACAATACTGGAGGAACTCAGTAACACGCACACAATACTGGAGCAACTCGGCAACACACACACAATACTGGAGCAACTCTGCAACACACACACAATACTGGAGGAACTCAGCAACACACACACAATACTGGAGGAACTCAGCAACACACACACAATACTGGAGGAACTCAGCAACACACACACACAGTGCTGGAGGAATTCACCAACACACACACAATACTGGGGGAACTCAGCAACACAGAGAATACTGGAGGAACTCAGCAACACACACAATGCTGGAGGAACTCAGCAACACACACACAATACTGGAGGAACTCAGCAACACAGAGAATACTGGAGGATCTGAGCAACACACACACACACACAATACTGGAGTAACTCAGCAACACACACGATACTGGAGGAACTCAGCAACACACAAGCAATGCTGGAGAAACTCAGCAACACACACACAATACTGGAGGAACTCAGCAATACACACACACAGTGCTGGAGGAATTCACCAACACACACACAATACTGGGGGAATTCAGCAACACACACTATACTGGAGGAACTCAGGAGCACAGACACAATACTGGAGGAACTCAACAACACACACACAATGCTGGAGAAACTCAGCAACACACACACAATACTGGAGGAACTCAGCAACACAGAGAATACTGGAGGAACTCAGCAACACACACACAATACTGGAGGAACTCAGCAACACACACACAATACTGGAGGAACTCAGCAACACACACAATGCTGGAGGAATTCACCAACACACACACAATACTGGAGGAACTCAGCAACACACACACAATACTGGGGGAACTCAGCAACACAGAGAATACTGGAGGAATTCAGCAACACACACACAATACTGGAGGAACTCAGCAACACACACAGAATACTGGAGGAACTCAGCAACACACACAGAATACTGGAGGTACTCAGCAACATACACAAACAATACTGGAGGAACTCAGCAACACACAAACAATGCTGGAGGAACTCAGCAACGCACACAATACTGGAGGAATTCAGCAACACAGAGAATACTGGAGGATCTGAGCAACACACACACACACACAATACTGGAGTAACTCAGCAACACACACGATACTGGAGGAACTCAGCAACACACAAGCAATGCTGGAGGAACTCAGCAACACACACACAATACTGGAGGAACTCAGCAACACAGAGAATACTGGAGGATCTGAGCAACACACACACACACACAATACTGGAGTAACTCAGCAACACACACGATACTGGAGGAACTCAGCAACACACAAGCAATGCTGGAGAAACTCAGCAACACACACACAATACTGGAGGAACTCAGCAATACACACACACAGTGCTGGAGGAATTCACCAACACACACACAATACTGGGGGAATTCAGCAACACACACTATACTGGAGGAACTCAGGAGCACAGACACAATACTGGAGGAACTCAACAACACACACACAATGCTGGAGAAACTCAGCAACACACACACAATACTGGAGGAACTCAGCAACACAGAGAATACTGGAGGAACTCAGCAACACACACACAATACTGGAGGAACTCAGCAACACACACACAATACTGGAGGAACTCAGCAACACACACAATGCTGGAGGAATTCACCAACACACACACAATACTGGAGGAACTCAGCAACACACACACAATACTGGGGGAACTCAGCAACACAGAGAATACTGGAGGAATTCAGCAACACACACACAATACTGGAGGAACTCAGCAACACACACAGAATACTGGAGGAACTCAGCAACACACACAGAATACTGGAGGTACTCAGCAACATACACAAACAATACTGGAGGAACTCAGCAACACACAAACAATGCTGGAGGAACTCAGCAACGCACACAATACTGGAGGAATTCAGCAACACAGAGAATACTGGAGGATCTGAGCAACACACACACACACACAATACTGGAGTAACTCAGCAACACACACGATACTGGAGGAACTCAGCAACACACAAGCAATGCTGGAGGAACTCAGCAACATACACAGAATACTGGATGAACTCAGTAACAGAAATACAATACTGGAGGAATTCACCAACACACAAACAATACTGGAAGAACTCAGTAACACACACACAATACTGGAGCAACTCGGCAACACACACACAATACTGGAGGAACTCAGCAACACACACACAATGCTGGAGGAACTCAGCAACACACACAATACTGGGGGAACTCAGCAACACACACACAATGCTGGAGGAACTCAGCAACACACACACAATACTGGAGGAACTCAGCAACACACACACAATACTGGAGGAACTCAGCAACACACACACACAGTGCTGGAGGAATTCACCAACACACACACAATACTGGGGGAACTCAGCAACACAGAGAATACTGGAGGAACTCAGCAACACACACAATGCTGGAGGAACTCAGCAACACACACACAATACTGGAGGAACTCAGCAACACAGAGAATACTGGAGGATCTGAGCAACACACACACACACACAATACTGGAGTAACTCAGCAACACACACGATACTGGAGGAACTCAGCAACACAAAAGCAATGCTGGAGAAACTCAGCAACACACACACAATACTGGAGGAACTCAGCAATACACACACACAGTGCTGGAGGAATTCACCAACACACACACAATACTGGGGGAATTCAGCAACACACACTATACTGGAGGAACTCAGGAACACAGACACAATACTGGAGGAACTCAACAACACACACACAATGCTGGAGAAACTCAGCAACACACACACAATACTGGAGGAACTCAGCAAAACAGAGAATACTGGAGGAACTCAGCAACACACACAATGCTGGAGGAATTCACCAACACACACACAATACTGGAGGAACTCAGCAACACAGAGAATACTGGGGGAACTCAGCAACACACACACAATACTAGAGGAACTCAGCAACACACACACAATACTGGAGGAACTCAGCAACACACGCAATGCTGGAGGAATTCACCAACACACACACAATACTGGAGGAACTCAGCAACACACACACAATACTGGGGGAACTCAGCAACACAGAGAATACTGGAGGAATTCAGCAACACACACACAATACTGGAGGAACTCAGCAACACACACAGAATACTGGAGGAACTCAGCAACACACACAGAATACTGGAGGTACTCAGCAACATACACAAACAATACTGGAGGAACTCAGCAACACACAAACAATGCTGGAGGAATTCAGCAACTCACACAATACTGGAGGAATTCAGCAACACAGAGAATACTGGAGGATCTCAGCAACACACACACACACACAATACTGGAGTAACTCAGCAACACACACGATACTGGAGGAACTCAGCAACACACAAGCAATGCTGGAGGAACTCAGCAACATACACAGAATACTGGATGAACTCAGTAACAGAAATACAATACTGGAGGAATTCACCAACACACAAACAATACTGGAAGAACTCAGTAACACACACACAATACTGGAGCAACTCGGCAACACACACACAATACTGGAGGAACTCAGCAACACACACACAATACTGGAGGAACTCAGCAACACACACAGAATACTGGAGGAACTCAGCAACACACACACAATACTGGAGGAACTCAGCAACACACACAATACTGGGGGAACTCAGCAACACACACAATGCTGGAGGAACTGAGCAACACACACAGAATACTGGGGGAACTCAGCAACACACACAATGCTGGAGGAACTCAGCAACACACACAATACTGGAGGAACTCAGCAACACACACAATACTGGGGGAACTCAGCAACACACACACAATACTGGGGGAACTCAGCAACACACACAATACTGGGGGAACTCAGCAACACACACAATACTGGGGGAACTCAGCAACACACACAATGCTGGAGGAACTCAGCAACACACACACAATACTGGAGGAACTCAGCAACACACACACAATACTGGAGGAACTCAGCAACACACACACAATACTGGAGGAACTCAGCAACACACACACACAGTGCTGGAGGAATTCACCAACACACACACAATACTGGGGGAACTCAGCAACACAGAGAATACTGGAGGAACTCAGCAACACACACACAATACTGGAGGAACTCAGCAACACACACACAATACTGGAGGAACTCAGCAACACACACACAATACTGGAGGAACTCAGCAACACACACAATGCTGGAGGAACTGAGCAACACACACACAATACTGGAGGAACTCAGCAACACACACACACAGTGCTGGAGGAATTCACCAACACACACACAGTACTGGGGGAACTCAGCAACACAGAGAATACTGGAGGAACTCAGCAACACACACAGAATACTGGGGGAACTCAGCAACACACACACAATACTGGAGGAACTCAGCAACATACACAGAATACTGGATGAGCTCAGTAACAGAAACACAATACTGGAGGAATTCACCAACACACAAACAATACTGGAGGAACTGAGCAACGCACACAATACTAGAGGAACTCAGCAACACACACACAATACTGGAGGAACTCAGCAACACACACACAATACTGGAGGAACTCAGCAACACACACACAATACTGGAGGAACTCAGAAACACACACACAATACTGGAGGAACTCAGCAGCACACAGACACAATACTGGAGGAACTGAGCACCACACACAATACTGGAGTAACTCAGCAACACAGAGAATACTGGGGGAACTCAGCAACACACACACTACACTGGAGGAACTCAGCAACACACAGACAATACTGGAGGAACTCAGCAACACACACACAATACTGGGGGAACTCAGCAACATACACACAATACTGGAGGAACTCAGCAACACACACGATACTGGTGGAACTCAGCAACACACAGACACAATACTGGAGGAACTCAGCAACACACACACAATACTGGAGGAACTGAGCAACAAACACACACAATACTGGAGGAACTCAGTAACACGCACACAATACTGGAGGAACTCAGCAACACACACACTACACTGGAGGAACTCAGCAACACACAGACAATACTGGAGGAACTCAGCAACACACACACAATACTGGGGGAACTCAGCAACATACACACAATACTGAAGGAACTCAGCAACACACACGATACTGGTGGAACTCAGCAACACACAGACACAATACTGGAGGAACTCAGCAACACACACACAATACTGGAGGAACTGAGCAACAAACACACACAATACTGGAGGAACTCAGTAACACGCACACAATACTGGAGGAACTCAGTAACACGCACACAATACTGGAGCAACTCGGCAACACACACACAATACTGGAGCAACGCGGCAACACACACACAATACTGGAGGAACTCATCAACACACACACAATACTGGAGGAACTCAGCAACACACACAGAATACTGGAGGAACTCAGCAACACACACACAATACTGGAGGAACTCAGCAACACACACACAATACTGGAGGAACTCAGCAACACACACACAATACTGGAGGAACAGAGCAACACACACACGATACTGGAGGAACTCAGCAACACACACACACAGTGCTGGAGGAATTCACCAACACACACACAATACTGGGGGAACTCAGCAACACAGAGAATACTAGAGGAACTCAGCAACACACACACAATACTGGAGGAACTCAGCAACACACACACAATGCTGGAGGAACTCAGCAACACACACACAATACTGGAGGAACTCAGCAACACACACACAATACTGGAGGAACTCAGCAACACACACACAATACTGGAGGAACTCAGCAACACACACACAATACTGGGGGAACTCAGCAACACACACTGAATACTGGAGGAACTTAGCAACATACACAAACAATACTGGAGGAACTCAGCAACACACACGATACTGGTGGAACTCAGCAACACACACACAATACTGGAGGAACTCAGCAACATACACAAACAATACTGGAGGAACTCAGCAACACACGCACGATACTGGAGGAATTCAGCAACTCACACAATGCTGGAGGAACTCAGCAACACACACAATACTGGAGGAACTCAGCAACACAGAGAATACTGGAGGAACTGAGCAACAAACACACACACACACAATACTGGAGGAACTCAGTAACACGCACACAATACTGGAGCAACTCGGCAACACATACACAATACTGGAGCAACTCGGCAACACATACACAATACTGGAGGAACTCAGCAACACACACACAATACTGGAGGAACTCAGCAACACACACAGAATACTGGAGGAACTCAGCAACACACACACACAGTGCTGGAGGAATTCACCAACACACACACAATACTGGGGGAACTCAGCAACACAGAGAATACTGGAGGAACTCAGCAACACACACAGAATACTGGAGGAATTCAGCAACACACAGACACAATACTGGAGGAACTCAGCAACACACACACAATACTGGAGGAACTCAGCAACATACACAAACAATACTGGAGGAACTCAGCAACACACGCACGATACTGGAGGAACTCAGCAACACACACACGATACTGGAGGAATTCAGCAACACACACACAATACTGGAGCAACTCGGCAACACACACACAATACTGGAGGAACTCAGCAACACAGAGAATACTGGAGGAACTCAGCAACACACACACAATACTGGAGGAACTCAGTAACACGCACACAATACTGGGGGAACTCAGCAACACAGAGAATACTGGAGGAACTCAGCAACACACACAGAATACTGGAGGAATTCAGCAACACACAGACACAATACTGGAGGAACTCAGCAACACACACACAATACTGGAGGAACTCAGCAACATACACAAACAATACTGGAGGAACTCAGCAACACACGCACGATACTGGAGGAACTCAGCAACACACACACGATACTGGAGGAATTCAGCAACACACACACAATACTGGAGCAACTCGGCAACACACACACAATACTGGAGGAACTCAGCAACACACACACGATACTGGAGGAACTCAGCAACACACACACAATACTGGAGGAACTCAGTAACACGCACACAATACTGGAGCAACTCGGCAACACACACACAATACTGGAGCAACTCCGCAACCTACACACAATACTGGAGGAACTCAGCAACACACACACAATACTGGAGGAACTCAGCAACACACACACAATACTGGAGGAACTCAGCAACACACACACACAGTGCTGGAGGAATTCACCAACACACACACAATACTGGGGGAACTCAGCAACACAGAGAATACTGGAGGAACTCAGCAACACACACAATGCTGGAGGAACTCAGCAACACACACACAATACTGGAGGAACTCAGCAACACAGAGAATACTGGAGGATCTGAGCAACACACACACACACACAATACTGGAGTAACTCAGCAACACACACGATACTGGAGGAACTCAGCAACACACAAGCAATGCTGGAGAAACTCAGCAACACACACACAATACTGGAGGAACTCAGCAATACACACACACAGTGCTGGAGGAATTCACCAACACACACACAATACTGGGGGAATTCAGCAACACACACTATACTGGAGGAACTCAGGAGCACAGACACAATACTGGAGGAACTCAACAACACACACACAATGCTGGAGAAACTCAGCAACACACACACAATACTGGAGGAACTCAGCAACACAGAGAATACTGGAGGAACTCAGCAACACACACACAATACTGGAGGAACTCAGCAACACACACACAATACTGGAGGAACTCAGCAACACACACAATGCTGGAGGAATTCACCAACACACACACAATACTGGAGGAACTCAGCAACACACACACAATACTGGGGGAACTCAGCAACACAGAGAATACTGGAGGAATTCAGCAACACACACACAATACTGGAGGAACTCTGCAACACACACAGAATACTGGAGGAACTCAGCAACACACACAGAATACTGGAGGTACTCAGCAACATACACAAACAATACTGGAGGAACTCAGCAACACACAAACAATGCTGGAGGAACTCAGCAACGCACACAATACTGGAGGAATTCAGCAACACAGAGAATACTGGAGGATCTGAGCAACACACACACACACACAATACTGGAGTAACTCAGCAACACACACGATACTGGAGGAACTCAGCAACACACAAGCAATGCTGGAGGAACTCAGCAACACACACACAATACTGGAGGAACTCAGCAACACAGAGAATACTGGAGGATCTGAGCAACACACACACACACACAATACTGGAGTAACTCAGCAACACACACGATACTGGAGGAACTCAGCAACACACAAGCAATGCTGGAGAAACTCAGCAACACACACACAATACTGGAGGAACTCAGCAATACACACACACAGTGCTGGAGGAATTCACCAACACACACACAATACTGGGGGAATTCAGCAACACACACTATACTGGAGGAACTCAGGAGCACAGACACAATACTGGAGGAACTCAACAACACACACACAATGCTGGAGAAACTCAGCAACACACACACAATACTGGAGGAACTCAGCAACACAGAGAATACTGGAGGAACTCAGCAACACACACACAATACTGGAGGAACTCAGCAACACACACACAATACTGGAGGAACTCAGCAACACACACAATGCTGGAGGAATTCACCAACACACACACAATACTGGAGGAACTCAGCAACACACACACAATACTGGGGGAACTCAGCAACACAGAGAATACTGGAGGAATTCAGCAACACACACACAATACTGGAGGAACTCAGCAACACACACAGAATACTGGAGGAACTCAGCAACACACACAGAATACTGGAGGTACTCAGCAACATACACAAACAATACTGGAGGAACTCAGCAACACACAAACAATGCTGGAGGAACTCAGCAACGCACACAATACTGGAGGAATTCAGCAACACAGAGAATACTGGAGGATCTGAGCAACACACACACACACACAATACTGGAGTAACTCAGCAACACACACGATACTGGAGGAACTCAGCAACACACAAGCAATGCTGGAGGAACTCAGCAACATACACAGAATACTGGATGAACTCAGTAACAGAAATACAATACTGGAGGAATTCACCAACACACAAACAATACTGGAAGAACTCAGTAACACACACACAATACTGGAGCAACTCGGCAACA
The DNA here is from genome assembly GCF_030028105.1 of Mobula birostris. Lineage (NCBI taxonomy): Eukaryota > Metazoa > Chordata > Chondrichthyes > Myliobatiformes > Myliobatidae > Mobula > Mobula birostris. The sequence goes on from NW_027278646.1 coordinate 11,471, forward strand.
CACACACAATACTGGAGGAACTCAGCAACACACACACAATGCTGGAGGAACTCAGCAACACACACAATACTGGGGGAACTCAGCAACACACACACAATGCTGGAGGAACTCAGCAACACACACACAATACTGGAGGAACTCAGCAACACACACACAATACTGGAGGAACTCAGCAACACACACACACAGTGCTGGAGGAATTCACCAACACACACACAATACTGGGGGAACTCAGCAACACAGAGAATACTGGAGGAACTCAGCAACACACACAATGCTGGAGGAACTGAGCAACACACACACAATACTGGAGGAACTCAGCAACACACACACACAGTGCTGGAGGAATTCACCAACACACACACAATACTGGGGGAACTCAGCAACACAGAGAATACTGGAGGAACTCAGCAACACACACACAATACTGGAGGAACTCAGCAACACACACAATGCTGGAGGAATTCACCAACACACACACAATACTGGAGGAACTCAGCAACACACACACAATACTGGGGGAACTCAGCAACACAGAGAATACTGGAGGAATTCAGCAACACACACACAATACTGGAGGAACTCTGCAACACACACAGAATACTGGAGGAACTCAGCAACACACACAGAATACTGGAGGTACTCAGCAACATACACAAACAATACTGGAGGAACTCAGCAACACACAAACAATGCTGGAGGAACTCAGCAACGCACACAATACTGGAGGAATTCAGCAACACAGAGAATACTGGAGGATCTGAGCAACACACACACACACACAATACTGGAGTAACTCAGCAACACACACGATACTGGAGGAACTCAGCAACACACAAGCAATGCTGGAGGAACTCAGCAACACACACACAATACTGGAGGAACTCAGCAACACAGAGAATACTGGAGGATCTGAGCAACACACACACACACACAATACTGGAGTAACTCAGCAACACACACGATACTGGAGGAACTCAGCAACACACAAGCAATGCTGGAGAAACTCAGCAACACACACACAATACTGGAGGAACTCAGCAATACACACACACAGTGCTGGAGGAATTCACCAACACACACACAATACTGGGGGAATTCAGCAACACACACTATACTGGAGGAACTCAGGAGCACAGACACAATACTGGAGGAACTCAGCAACACAGAGAATACTGGAGGAACTCAGCAACACACACACAATGCTGGAGGAACTCAGCAACACACACACAATACTGGAGGAACTCAGCAACACACACAATGCTGGAGGAATTCACCAACACACACACAATACTGGAGGAACTCAGCAACACACACACAATACTGGGGGAACTCAGCAACACAGAGAATACTGGAGGAATTCAGCAACACACACACAATACTGGAGGAACTCAGCAACACACACAGAATACTGGAGGAACTCAGCAACACACACAGAATACTGGAGGTACTCAGCAACATACACAAACAATACTGGAGGAACTCAGCAACACACAAACAATGCTGGAGGAACTCAGCAACGCACACAATACTGGAGGAATTCAGCAACACAGAGAATACTGGAGGATCTGAGCAACACACACACACACACAATACTGGAGTAACTCAGCAACACACACGATACTGGAGGAACTCAGCAACACACAAGCAATGCTGGAGGAACTCAGCAACATACACAGAATACTGGATGAACTCAGTAACAGAAATACAATACTGGAGGAATTCACCAACACACAAACAATACTGGAAGAACTCAGTAACACACACACAATACTGGAGCAACTCGGCAACACACACACAATACTGGAGGAACTCAGCAACACACACACAATGCTGGAGGAACTCAGCAACACACACAATACTGGGGGAACTCAGCAACACACACACAATGCTGGAGGAACTCAGCAACACACACACAATACTGGAGGAACTCAGCAACACACACACAATACTGGAGGAACTCAGCAACACACACACACAGTGCTGGAGGAATTCACCAACACACACACAATACTGGGGGAACTCAGCAACACAGAGAATACTGGAGGAACTCAGCAACACACACAATGCTGGAGGAACTGAGCAACACACACACAATACTGGAGGAACTCAGCAACACACACACACAGTGCTGGAGGAATTCACCAACACACACACAATACTGGGGGAACTCAGCAACACAGAGAATACTGGAGGAACTCAGCAACACACACACAATACTGGAGGAACTCAGCAACACACACACAATACTGGAGGAACTCAGCAATACACACACACAGTGCTGGAGGAATTCACCAGCACACACACAATACTGGGGGAATTCAGCAACACACACAATACTGGAGGAACTCAGCAACACACACACAATGCTGGAGGAACTCAGCAACACACACACAATGCTGGAGGAACTCAGCAACACACACACAATACTGGAGGAACTCAGCAACACACACACAATACTGGAGGAACTCAGCAGCACACAGACACAATACTGGAGGAACTGAGCACCACACACAATACTGGAGTAACTCAGCAACACAGAGAATACTGGGGGAACTCAGCAACACACACACTACACTGGAGGAACTCAGCAACACACAGACAATACTGGAGGAACTCAGCAACACACACACAATACTGGGGGAACTCAGCAACATACACACAATACTGGAGGAAATCAGCAACACACACACACAGTGCTGGAGGAATTCACCAACACACACACAATACTGGTGGAACTCAGCAACACAGAGAATACTGGAGGAACTCAGCAACACACACACAATACTGGAGGAACTCAGCAACACACACACAATACTGGAGGAACTCAGCAGCACACAGACACAATACTGGAGGAACTGAGCACCACACACAATACTGGAGTAACTCAGCAACACAGAGAATACTGGGGGAACTCAGCAACACACACACTACACTGGAGGAACTCAGCAACACACAGACAATACTGGAGGAACTCAGCAACACACACACAATACTGGGGGAACTCAGCAACATACACACAATACTGGAGGAACTCAGCAACACACACGATACTGGTGGAACTCAGCAACACACAGACACAATACTGGAGGAACTCAGCAACACACACACAATACTGGAGGAACTGAGCAACAAACACACACAATACTGGAGTAACTCAGTAACACGCACACAATACTGGAGGAACTCAGTAACACGCACACAATACTGGAGCAACTCGGCAACACACACACAATACTGGAGCAACTCGGCAACACACACACAATACTGGAGGAACTCAGCAACACACACACAATACTGGAGGAACTCAGCAACACACACAGAATACTGGAGGAACTCAGCAACACACACACAATACTGGAGGAACTCAGCAACACACACACAATACTGGAGGAACTCAGCAACACACACACAATACTGGAGGAACAGAGCAACACACACACGATACTGGAGGAACTCAGCAACACACACACACAGTGCTGGAGGAATTCACCAACACACACACAATACTGGGGGAACTCAGCAACACAGAGAATACTGGAGGAACTCAGCAACACACACACAATACTGGAGGAACTCAGCAACACACACACAATGCTGGAGGAACTCAGCAACACACACACAATACTGGAGGAACTCAGCAACACACACACAATACTGGGGGAACTCAGCAACACACACTGAATACTGGAGGAACTTAGCAACATACACAAACAATACTGGAGGAACTCAGCAACACACACGATACTGGTGGAACTCAGCAACACACACACAATACTGGAGGAACTCAGCAACATACACAAACAATACTGGAGGAACTCAGCAACACAGAGAATACTGGAGGAACTGAGCAACAAACACACACACACACAATACTGGAGGAACTCAGTAACACGCACACAATACTGGAGCAACTCGGCAACACACACACAATACTGGAGCAACTCGGCAACACATACACAATACTGGAGGAACTCAGCAACACACACACAATACTGGAGGAACTCAGCAACACACACAGAATACTGGAGGAACTCAGCAACACATACACAATACTGGAGGAACTCAGCAACACACACACAATACTGGAGGAACTCAGCAACACACACACACAGTGCTGGAGGAATTCACCAACACACACACAATACTGGGGGAACTCAGCAACACAGAGAATACTGGAGGAATTCAGCAACACACAGACACAATACTGGAGGAACTCAGCAACACACACACAATACTGGAGGAACTCAGCAACATACACAAACAATACTGGAGGAACTCAGCAACACACGCACGATACTGGAGGAACTCAGCAACACACACACAATACTGGAGGAACTCAGTAACACGCACACAATACTGGAGCAACTCGGCAACACACACACAATACTGGAGCAACTCTGCAACACACACACAATACTGGAGGAACTCAGCAACACACACACAATACTGGAGGAACTCAGCAACACACACACACAGTGCTGGAGGAATTCACCAACACACACACAATACTGGGGGAACTCAGCAACACAGAGAATACTGGAGGAATTCAGCAACACACACAATGCTGGAGGAACTGAGCAACACACACACAATACTGGAGGAACTCAGCAACACAGAGAATACTGGAGGATCTGAGCAACACACACACACACACAATACTGGAGTAACTCAGCAACACACACGATACTGGAGGAACTCAGCAACACAAAAGCAATGCTGGAGAAACTCAGCAACACACACACAATACTGGAGGAACTCAGCAATACACACACACAGTGCTGGAGGAATTCACCAACACACACACAATACTGGGGGAATTCAGCAACACACACTATACTGGAGGAACTCAGGAACACAGACACAATACTGGAGGAACTCAACAACACACACACAATGCTGGAGAAACTCAGCAACACACACACAATACTGGAGGAACTCAGCAAAACAGAGAATACTGGAGGAACTCAGCAACACACACAATGCTGGAGGAATTCACCAACACACACACAATACTGGAGGAACTCAGCAACACAGAGAATACTGGGGGAACTCAGCAACACACACACAATACTAGAGGAACTCAGCAACACACACACAATACTGGAGGAACTCAGCAACACACGCAATGCTGGAGGAATTCACCAACACACACACAATACTGGAGGAACTCAGCAACACACACACAATACTGGGGGAACTCAGCAACACAGAGAATACTGGAGGAATTCAGCAACACACACACAATACTGGAGGAACTCAGCAACACACACAGAATACTGGAGGAACTCAGCAACACACACAGAATACTGGAGGTACTCAGCAACATACACAAACAATACTGGAGGAACTCAGCAACACACAAACAATGCTGGAGGAATTCAGCAACTCACACAATACTGGAGGAATTCAGCAACACAGAGAATACTGGAGGATCTCAGCAACACACACACACACACAATACTGGAGTAACTCAGCAACACACACGATACTGGAGGAACTCAGCAACACACAAGCAATGCTGGAGGAACTCAGCAACATACACAGAATACTGGATGAACTCAGTAACAGAAATACAATACTGGAGGAATTCACCAACACACAAACAATACTGGAAGAACTCAGTAACACACACACAATACTGGAGCAACTCGGCAACACACACACAATACTGGAGGAACTCAGCAACACACACACAATACTGGAGGAACTCAGCAACACACACAGAATACTGGAGGAACTCAGCAACACACACACAATACTGGAGGAACTCAGCAACACACACAATACTGGGGGAACTCAGCAACACACACAATGCTGGAGGAACTGAGCAACACACACAGAATACTGGGGGAACTCAGCAACACACACAATGCTGGAGGAACTCAGCAACACACACAATACTGGAGGAACTCAGCAACACACACAATACTGGGGGAACTCAGCAACACACACACAATACTGGGGGAACTCAGCAACACACACAATACTGGGGGAACTCAGCAACACACACAATACTGGGGGAACTCAGCAACACACACAATGCTGGAGGAACTCAGCAACACACACACAATACTGGAGGAACTCAGCAACACACACACAATACTGGAGGAACTCAGCAACACACACACAATACTGGAGGAACTCAGCAACACACACACACAGTGCTGGAGGAATTCACCAACACACACACAATACTGGGGGAACTCAGCAACACAGAGAATACTGGAGGAACTCAGCAACACACACACAATACTGGAGGAATTCAGCAACACACACACAATACTGGAGGAACTCAGCAACACACACACAATACTGGAGGAACTCAGCAACACACACAATGCTGGAGGAACTGAGCAACACACACACAATACTGGAGGAACTCAGCAACACACACACACAGTGCTGGAGGAATTCACCAACACACACACAGTACTGGGGGAACTCAGCAACACAGAGAATACTGGAGGAACTCAGCAACACACACACAATACTGGGGGAACTCAGCAACACAGAGAATACTGGAGGAACTCAGCAACACACACAGAATACTGGGGGAACTCAGCAACACACACACAATACTGGAGGAACTCAGCAACATACACAGAATACTGGATGAGCTCAGTAACAGAAACACAATACTGGAGGAATTCACCAACACACAAACAATACTGGAGGAACTGAGCAACGCACACAATACTAGAGGAACTCAGCAACACACACACAATACTGGAGGAACTCAGCAACACACACACAATACTGGAGGAACTCAGCAACACACACACAATACTGGAGGAACTCAGAAACACACACACAATACTGGAGGAACTCAGCAGCACACAGACACAATACTGGAGGAACTGAGCACCACACACAATACTGGAGTAACTCAGCAACACAGAGAATACTGGGGGAACTCAGCAACACACACACTACACTGGAGGAACTCAGCAACACACAGACAATACTGGAGGAACTCAGCAACACACACACAATACTGGGGGAACTCAGCAACATACACACAATACTGGAGGAACTCAGCAACACACACGATACTGGTGGAACTCAGCAGCACACAGACACAATACTGGAGGAACTCAGCAACACACACACAATACTGGAGGAACTGAGCAACAAACACACACAATACTGGAGGAACTCAGTAACACGCACACAATACTGGAGGAACTCAGCAACACACACACTACACTGGAGGAACTCAGCAACACACAGACAATACTGGAGGAACTCAGCAACACACACACAATACTGGGGGAACTCAGCAACATACACACAATACTGAAGGAACTCAGCAACACACACGATACTGGTGGAACTCAGCAACACACAGACACAATACTGGAGGAACTCAGCAACACACACACAATACTGGAGGAACTGAGCAACAAACACACACAATACTGGAGGAACTCAGTAACACGCACACAATACTGGAGGAACTCAGTAACACGCACACAATACTGGAGCAACTCGGCAACACACACACAATACTGGAGCAACTCGGCAACACACACACAATACTGGAGGAACTCATCAACACACACACAATACTGGAGGAACTCAGCAACACACACAGAATACTGGAGGAACTCAGCAACACACACACAATACTGGAGGAACTCAGCAACACACACACAATACTGGAGGAACTCAGCAACACACACACAATACTGGAGGAACAGAGCAACACACACACGATACTGGAGGAACTCAGCAACACACACACACAGTGCTGGAGGAATTCACCAACACACACACAATACTGGGGGAACTCAGCAACACAGAGAATACTAGAGGAACTCAGCAACACACACACAATACTGGAGGAACTCAGCAACACACACACAATGCTGGAGGAACTCAGCAACACACACACAATACTGGAGGAACTCAGCAACACACACACAATACTGGAGGAACTCAGCAACACACACACAATACTGGAGGAACTCAGCAACACACACACAATACTGGGGGAACTCAGCAACACACACTGAATACTGGAGGAACTTAGCAACATACACAAACAATACTGGAGGAACTCAGCAACACACACGATACTGGTGGAACTCAGCAACACACACACAATACTGGAGGAACTCAGCAACATACACAAACAATACTGGAGGAACTCAGCAACACACGCACGATACTGGAGGAATTCAGCAACTCACACAATGCTGGAGGAACTCAGCAACACACACAATACTGGAGGAACTCAGCAACACAGAGAATACTGGAGGAACTGAGCAACAAACACACACACACACAATACTGGAGGAACTCAGTAACACGCACACAATACTGGAGCAACTCGGCAACACACACACAATACTGGAGCAACTCGGCAACACATACACAATACTGGAGGAACTCAGCAACACACACACAATACTGGAGGAACTCAGCAACACACACAGAATACTGGAGGAACTCAGCAACACACACACACAGTGCTGGAGGAATTCACCAACACACACACAATACTGGGGGAACTCAGCAACACAGAGAATACTGGAGGAACTCAGCAACACACACAGAATACTGGAGGAATTCAGCAACACACAGACACAATACTGGAGGAACTCAGCAACACACACACAATACTGGAGGAACTCAGCAACATACACAAACAATACTGGAGGAACTCAGCAACACACGCACGATACTGGAGGAACTCAGCAACACACACACGATACTGGAGGAATTCAGCAACACACACACAATACTGGAGCAACTCGGCAACACACACACAATACTGGAGGAACTCAGCAACACAGAGAATACTGGAGGAACTCAGCAACACACACACAATACTGGAGGAACTCAGTAACACGCACACAATACTGGGGGAACTCAGCAACACAGAGAATACTGGAGGAACTCAGCAACACACACAGAATACTGGAGGAATTCAGCAACACACAGACACAATACTGGAGGAACTCAGCAACACACACACAATACTGGAGGAACTCAGCAACATACACAAACAATACTGGAGGAACTCAGCAACACACGCACGATACTGGAGGAACTCAGCAACACACACACGATACTGGAGGAATTCAGCAACACACACACAATACTGGAGCAACTCGGCAACACACACACAATACTGGAGGAACTCAGCAACACACACACGATACTGGAGGAACTCAGCAACACACACACAATACTGGAGGAACTCAGTAACACGCACACAATACTGGAGCAACTCGGCAACACACACACAATACTGGAGCAACTCTGCAACCTACACACAATACTGGAGGAACTCAGCAACACACACACAATACTGGAGGAACTCAGCAACACACACACACAGTGCTGGAGGAATTCACCAACACACACACAATACTGGGGGAACTCAGCAACACAGAGAATACTGGAGGAACTCAGCAACACACACAATGCTGGAGGAACTCAGCAACACACACACAATACTGGAGGAACTCAGCAACACAGAGAATACTGGAGGATCTGAGCAACACACACACACACACAATACTGGAGTAACTCAGCAACACACACGATACTGGAGGAACTCAGCAACACACAAGCAATGCTGGAGAAACTCAGCAACACACACACAATACTGGAGGAACTCAGCAATACACACACACAGTGCTGGAGGAATTCACCAACACACACACAATACTGGGGGAATTCAGCAACACACACTATACTGGAGGAACTCAGGAGCACAGACACAATACTGGAGGAACTCAACAACACACACACAATGCTGGAGAAACTCAGCAACACACACACAATACTGGAGGAACTCAGCAACACAGAGAATACTGGAGGAACTCAGCAACACACACACAATACTGGAGGAACTCAGCAACACACACAATGCTGGAGGAATTCACCAACACACACACAATACTGGAGGAACTCAGCAACACACACACAATACTGGGGGAACTCAGCAACACAGAGAATACTGGAGGAATTCAGCAACACACACACAATACTGGAGGAACTCAGCAACACACACAGAATACTGGAGGAACTCAGCAACACACACAGAATACTGGAGGTACTCAGCAACATACACAAACAATACTGGAGGAACTCAGCAACACACAAACAATGCTGGAGGAACTCAGCAACGCACACAATACTGGAGGAATTCAGCAACACAGAGAATACTGGAGGATCTGAGCAACACACACACACACACAATACTGGAGTAACTCAGCAACACACACGATACTGGAGGAACTCAGCAACACACAAGCAATGCTGGAGGAACTCAGCAACACACACACAATACTGGAGGAACTCAGCAACACAGAGAATACTGGAGGATCTGAGCAACACACACACACACACAATACTGGAGTAACTCAGCAACACACACGATACTGGAGGAACTCAGCAACACACAAGCAATGCTGGAGAAACTCAGCAACACACACACAATACTGGAGGAACTCAGCAATACACACACACAGTGCTGGAGGAATTCACCAACACACACACAATACTGGGGGAATTCAGCAACACACACTATACTGGAGGAACTCAGGAGCACAGACACAATACTGGAGGAACTCAACAACACACACACAATGCTGGAGAAACTCAGCAACACACACACAATACTGGAGGAACTCAGCAACACAGAGAATACTGGAGGAACTCAGCAACACACACACAATACTGGAGGAACTCAGCAACACACACACAATACTGGAGGAACTCAGCAACACACACAATGCTGGAGGAATTCACCAACACACACACAATACTGGAGGAACTCAGCAACACACACACAATACTGGGGGAACTCAGCAACACAGAGAATACTGGAGGAATTCAGCAACACACACACAATACTGGAGGAACTCAGCAACACACACAGAATACTGGAGGAACTCAGCAACACACACAGAATACTGGAGGTACTCAGCAACATACACAAACAATACTGGAGGAACTCAGCAACACACAAACAATGCTGGAGGAACTCAGCAACGCACACAATACTGGAGGAATTCAGCAACACAGAGAATACTGGAGGATCTGAGCAACACACACACACACACAATACTGGAGTAACTCAGCAACACACACGATACTGGAGGAACTCAGCAACACACAAGCAATGCTGGAGGAACTCAGCAACATACACAGAATACTGGATGAACTCAGTAACAGAAATACAATACTGGAGGAATTCACCAACACACAAACAATACTGGAAGAACTCAGTAACACACACACAATACTGGAGCAACTCGGCAACACACACACAATACTGGAGGAACTCAGCAACACACACACAATGCTGGAGGAACTCAGCAACACACACAATACTGGGGGAACTCAGCAACACACACACAATGCTGGAGGAACTCAGCAACACACACACAATACTGGAGGAACTCAGCAACACACACACAATACTGGAGGAACTCAGCAACACACACACACAGTGCTGGAGGAATTCACCAACACACACACAATACTGGGGGAACTCAGCAACACAGAGAATACTGGAGGAACTCAGCAACACACACAATGCTGGAGGAACTGAGCAACACACACACAATACTGGAGGAACTCAGCAACACACACACACAGTGCTGGAGGAATTCACCAACACACACACAATACTGGGGGAACTCAGCAACACAGAGAATACTGGAGGAACTCAGCAACACACACACAATACTGGAGGAACTCAGCAACACACACACAATACTGGAGGAACTCAGCAATACACACACACAGTGCTGGAGGAATTCACCAGCACACACACAATACTGGGGGAATTCAGCAACACACACTATACTGGAGGAACTCAGGAACACAGACACAATACTGGAGGAACTCATCAACACACACACAATACTGGAGGAACTCAGCAACACACACAGAATACTGGAGGAACTCAGCAACACACACACAATACTGGAGGAACTCAGCAACACACACACAATACTGGAGGAACTCAGCAACACACACACAATACTGGAGGAACAGAGCAACACACACACGATACTGGAGGAACTCAGCAACACACACACACAGTGCTGGAGGAATTCACCAACACACACACAATACTGGGGGAACTCAGCAACACAGAGAATACTAGAGGAACTCAGCAACACACACACAATACTGGAGGAACTCAGCAACACACACACAATGCTGGAGGAACTCAGCAACACACACACAATACTGGAGGAACTCAGCAACACACACACAATACTGGAGGAACTCAGCAACACACACACAATACTGGAGGAACTCAGCAACACACACACAATACTGGGGGAACTCAGCAACACACACTGAATACTGGAGGAACTTAGCAACATACACAAACAATACTGGAGGAACTCAGCAACACACACGATACTGGTGGAACTCAGCAACACACACACAATACTGGAGGAACTCAGCAACATACACAAACAATACTGGAGGAACTCAGCAAACACGCACGATACTGGAGGAATTCAGCAACTCACACAATGCTGGAGGAACTCAGCAACACACACAATACTGGAGGAACTCAGCAACACAGAGAATACTGGAGGAACTGAGCAACAAACACACACACACACAATACTGGAGGAACTCAGTAACACGCACACAATACTGGAGCAACTCGGCAACACACACACAATACTGGAGCAACTCGGCAACACATACACAATACTGGAGGAACTCAGCAACACACACACAATACTGGAGGAACTCAGCAACACACACAGAATACTGGAGGAACTCAGCAACACACACACACAGTGCTGGAGGAATTCACCAACACACACACAATACTGGGGGAACTCAGCAACACAGAGAATACTGGAGGAACTCAGCAACACACACAGAATACTGGAGGAATTCAGCAACACACAGACACAATACTGGAGGAACTCAGCAACACACACACAATACTGGAGGAACTCAGCAACATACACAAACAATACTGGAGGAACTCAGCAACACACGCACGATACTGGAGGAACTCAGCAACACACACACGATACTGGAGGAATTCAGCAACACACACACAATACTGGAGCAACTCGGCAACACACACACAATACTGGAGGAACTCAGCAACACAGAGAATACTGGAGGAACTCAGCAACACACACACAATACTGGAGGAACTCAGTAACACGCACACAATACTGGGGGAACTCAGCAACACAGAGAATACTGGAGGAACTCAGCAACACACACAGAATACTGGAGGAATTCAGCAACACACAGACACAATACTGGAGGAACTCAGCAACACACACACAATACTGGAGGAACTCAGCAACATACACAAACAATACTGGAGGAACTCAGCAACACACGCACGATACTGGAGGAACTCAGCAACACACACACGATACTGGAGGAATTCAGCAACACACACACAATACTGGAGCAACTCGGCAACACACACACAATACTGGAGGAACTCAGCAACACACACACGATACTGGAGGAACTCAGCAACACACACACAATACTGGAGGAACTCAGTAACACGCACACAATACTGGAGCAACTCGGCAACACACACACAATACTGGAGCAACTCCGCAACCTACACACAATACTGGAGGAACTCAGCAACACACACACAATACTGGAGGAACTCAGCAACACACACACAATACTGGAGGAACTCAGCAACACACACACACAGTGCTGGAGGAATTCACCAACACACACACAATACTGGGGAACTCAGCAACACAGAGAATACTGGAGGAACTCAGCAACACACACAATGCTGGAGGAACTCAGCAACACACACACAATACTGGAGGAACTCAGCAACACAGAGAATACTGGAGGATCTGAGCAACCACACACACACACACAATACTGGAGTAACTCAGCAACACACACGATACTGGAGGAACTCAGCAACACACAAGCAATGCTGGAGAAACTCAGCAACACACACACAATACTGGAGGAACTCAGCAATACACACACACAGTGCTGGAGGAATTCACCAACACACACACAATACTGGGGGAATTCAGCAACACACACTATACTGGAGGAACTCAGGAGCACAGACACAATACTGGAGGAACTCAACAACACACACACAATGCTGGAGAAACTCAGCAACACACACACAATACTGGAGGAACTCAGCAACACAGAGAATACTGGAGGAACTCAGCAACACACACACAATACTGGAGGAACTCAGCAACACACACAATGCTGGAGGAATTCACCAACACACACACAATACTGGAGGAACTCAGCAACACACACACAATACTGGGGGAACTCAGCAACACAGAGAATACTGGAGGAATTCAGCAACACACACACAATACTGGAGGAACTCAGCAACACACACAGAATACTGGAGGAACTCAGCAACACACACAGAATACTGGAGGTACTCAGCAACATACACAAACAATACTGGAGGAACTCAGCAACACACAAACAATGCTGGAGGAACTCAGCAACGCACACAATACTGGAGGAATTCAGCAACACAGAGAATACTGGAGGATCTGAGCAACACACACACACACACAATACTGGAGTAACTCAGCAACACACACGATACTGGAGGAACTCAGCAACACACAAGCAATGCTGGAGGAACTCAGCAACACACACACAATACTGGAGGAACTCAGCAACACAGAGAATACTGGAGGATCTGAGCAACACACACACACACACAATACTGGAGTAACTCAGCAACACACACGATACTGGAGGAACTCAGCAACACACAAGCAATGCTGGAGAAACTCAGCAACACACACACAATACTGGAGGAACTCAGCAATACACACACACAGTGCTGGAGGAATTCACCAACACACACACAATACTGGGGGAATTCAGCAACACACACTATACTGGAGGAACTCAGGAGCACAGACACAATACTGGAGGAACTCAACAACACACACACAATGCTGGAGAAACTCAGCAACACACACACAATACTGGAGGAACTCAGCAACACAGAGAATACTGGAGGAACTCAGCAACACACACACAATACTGGAGGAACTCAGCAACACACACACAATACTGGAGGAACTCAGCAACACACACAATGCTGGAGGAATTCACCAACACACACACAATACTGGAGGAACTCAGCAACACACACACACAGTGCTGGAGGAATTCACCAACACACACACAATACTGGGGGAACTCAGCAACACAGAGAATACTAGAGGAACTCAGCAACACACACACAATACTGGAGGAACTCAGCAACACACACACAATGCTGGAGGAACTCAGCAACACACACACAATACTGGAGGAACTCAGCAACACACACACAATACTGGAGGAACTCAGCAACACACACACAATACTGGAGGAACTCAGCAACACACACACAATACTGGGGGAACTCAGCAACACACACTGAATACTGGAGGAACTTAGCAACATACACAAACAATACTGGAGGAACTCAGCAACACACACGATACTGGTGGAACTCAGCAACACACACACAATACTGGAGGAACTCAGCAACATACACAAACAATACTGGAGGAACTCAGCAACACACGCACGATACTGGAGGAATTCAGCAACTCACACAATGCTGGAGGAACTCAGCAACACACACAATACTGGAGGAACTCAGCAACACAGAGAATACTGGAGGAACTGAGCAACAAACACACACACACACACAATACTGGAGGAACTCAGTAACACGCACACAATACTGGAGCAACTCGGCAACACACACACAATACTGGAGCAACTCGGCAACACATACACAATACTGGAGGAACTCAGCAACACACACACAATACTGGAGGAACTCAGCAACACACACAGAATACTGGAGGAACTCAGCAACACACACACACAGTGCTGGAGGAATTCACCAACACACACACAATACTGGGGGAACTCAGCAACACAGAGAATACTGGAGGAACTCAGCAACACACACAGAATACTGGAGGAATTCAGCAACACACAGACACAATACTGGAGGAACTCAGCAACACACACAAACAATACTGGAGGAACTCAGCAACACACGCACGATACTGGAGGAACTCAGCAACACACACACGATACTGGAGGAATTCAGCAACACACACACAATACTGGAGCAACTCGGCAACACACACACAATACTGGAGGAACTCAGCAACACAGAGAATACTGGAGGAACTCAGCAACACACACACAATACTGGAGGAACTCAGTAACACGCACACAATACTGGGGGAACTCAGCAACACAGAGAATACTGGAGGAACTCAGCAACACACACAGAATACTGGAGGAATTCAGCAACACACAGACACAATACTGGAGGAACTCAGCAACACACACACAATACTGGAGGAACTCAGCAACATACACAAACAATACTGGAGGAACTCAGCAACACACGCACGATACTGGAGGAACTCAGCAACACACACACGATACTGGAGGAATTCAGCAACACACACACAATACTGGAGCAACTCGGCAACACACACACAATACTGGAGGAACTCAGCAACACACACACGATACTGGAGGAACTCAGCAACACACACACAATACTGGAGGAACTCAGTAACACGCACACAATACTGGAGCAACTCGGCAACACACACACAATACTGGAGCAACTCTGCAACCTACACACAATACTGGAGGAACTCAGCAACACACACACAATACTGGAGGAACTCAGCAACACACACACAATACTGGAGGAACTCAGCAACACACACACACAGTGCTGGAGGAATTCACCAACACACACACAATACTGGGGGAACTCAGCAACACAGAGAATACTGGAGGAACTCAGCAACACACACAATGCTGGAGGAACTCATGAAACACACACACAATACTGGAGGAACTCAGCAACACAGAGAATACTGGAGGATCTGAGCAACACACAACACACACAATACTGGAGTAACTCAGCAACACACACGATACTGGAGGAACTCAGCAACACACAAGCAATGCTGGAGAAACTCAGCAACACACACACAATACTGGAGGAACTCAGCAATACACACACACAGTGCTGGAGGAATTCACCAACACACACACAATACTGGGGGAATTCAGCAACACACACTATACTGGAGGAACTCAGGAGCACAGACACAATACTGGAGGAACTCAACAACACACACACAATGCTGGAGAAACTCAGCAACACACACACAATACTGGAGGAACTCAGCAACACAGAGAATACTGGAGGAACTCAGCAACACACACACAATACTGGAGGAACTCAGCAACACACACAATGCTGGAGGAATTCACCAACACACACACAATACTGGAGGAACTCAGCAACACACACACAATACTGGGGGAACTCAGCAACACAGAGAATACTGGAGGAATTCAGCAACACACACACAATACTGGAGGAACTCAGCAACACACACAGAATACTGGAGGAACTCAGCAACACACACAGAATACTGGAGGTACTCAGCAACATACACAAACAATACTGGAGGAACTCAGCAACACACAAACAATGCTGGAGGAACTCAGCAACGCACACAATACTGGAGGAATTCAGCAACACAGAGAATACTGGAGGATCTGAGCAACACACACACACACACAATACTGGAGTAACTCAGCAACACACACGATACTGGAGGAACTCAGCAACACACAAGCAATGCTGGAGGAACTCAGCAACACACACACAATACTGGAGGAACTCAGCAACACAGAGAATACTGGAGGATCTGAGCAACACACACACACACACAATACTGGAGTAACTCAGCAACACACACGATACTGGAGGAACTCAGCAACACACAAGCAATGCTGGAGAAACTCAGCAACACACACACAATACTGGAGGAACTCAGCAATACACACACACAGTGCTGGAGGAATTCACCAACACACACACAATACTGGGGGAATTCAGCAACACACACTATACTGGAGGAACTCAGGAGCACAGACACAATACTGGAGGAACTCAACAACACACACACAATGCTGGAGAAACTCAGCAACACACACACAATACTGGAGGAACTCAGCAACACAGAGAATACTGGAGGAACTCAGCAACACACACACAATACTGGAGGAACTCAGCAACACACACACAATACTGGAGGAACTCAGCAACACACACAATGCTGGAGGAATTCACCAACACACACACAATACTGGAGGAACTCAGCAACACACACACAATACTGGGGGAACTCAGCAACACAGAGAATACTGGAGGAATTCAGCAACACACACACAATACTGGAGGAACTCAGCAACACACACAGAATACTGGAGGAACTCAGCAACACACACAGAATACTGGAGGTACTCAGCAACATACACAAACAATACTGGAGGAACTCAGCAACACACAAACAATGCTGGAGGAACTCAGCAACGCACACAATACTGGAGGAATTCAGCAACACAGAGAATACTGGAGGATCTGAGCAACACACACACACACACAATACTGGAGTAACTCAGCAACACACACGATACTGGAGGAACTCAGCAACACACAAGCAATGCTGGAGGAACTCAGCAACATACACAGAATACTGGATGAACTCAGTAACAGAAATACAATACTGGAGGAATTCACCAACACACAAACAATACTGGAAGAACTCAGTAACACACACACAATACTGGAGCAACTCGGCAACACACACACAATACTGGAGGAACTCAGCAACACACACACAATGCTGGAGGAACTCAGCAACACACACAATACTGGGGGAACTCAGCAACACACACACAATGCTGGAGGAACTCAGCAACACACACACAATACTGGAGGAACTCAGCAACACACACACAATACTGGAGGAACTCAGCAACACACACACACAGTGCTGGAGGAATTCACCAACACACACACAATACTGGGGGAACTCAGCAACACAGAGAATACTGGAGGAACTCAGCAACACACACAATGCTGGAGGAACTGAGCAACACACACACAATACTGGAGGAACTCAGCAACACACACACACAGTGCTGGAGGAATTCACCAACACACACACAATACTGGGGGAACTCAGCAACACAGAGAATACTGGAGGAACTCAGCAACACACACACAATACTGGAGGAACTCAGCAACACACACACAATACTGGAGGAACTCAGCAATACACACACACAGTGCTGGAGGAATTCACCAGCACACACACAATACTGGGGGAATTCAGCAACACACACTATACTGGAGGAACTCAGGAACACAGACACAATACTGGAGGAACTCAACAACACACACACGCAATGCTGGAGAAACTCAGCAACACACACACAATACTGGAGGAATTCAGCAACACACACATAGAATATTGGAGGAACTAATCAACACAGACACAATACTGGGGGAACTCAGCAACACACACAATACTGGAGGCAGTATCCATGGAAGAAAGTACAGTTGACATTTTGTGCCGAGACGCTTCAACAGGACTGGAGATACAAAGACAAGAGGTGATGGATAATAAGTTGGGGGGAGTGGAGGAAGAAGTAGAAGACTGTAGGTATAGGGAATACCGTTAGGGGGAGGAGAGATGAAGTGTAGAGCTGGGAAGTTGATAAGTTAAAGAGATAAAGGGTTGGAGTAGTGGGAATCTGATAGCAGAGACCAGATGACCATGGAAGAAAGGGAAGGATCACCAGATGGAGGTGTTGGGCAGATAAGGTGAGAAAGGGGAATGGGAATCGGGGATGGTGAAGAATTGGGCAGGGACAATTACCATAAGTTCGAGAAATCAATGCTTATGCCATCAGGTCAGGAGGATACCCAATTATAAGGAGTTGTTCATCCACCCTGAGTGTTTTGCTTGTTAACACAAAATACACACTTTGCTGTATGTTTCAATGCACGTTTGAAAAATAAATGAATCGGAATCTGGGGATCTATGTCCCTCATGTCCCTCATTATTTAATATATCCCTCTGCCTCCTAAGCTTCAGAGTAAACATTTCCAGCCTATCCAATCGCTCCTGATAACTCAATGGGCATCACCAGAATGGCTTGATAGCACCAGGGTGGGCCATCCAACCATCGTCCAACTGGTTTGGGCCAGACAACAAGAGAGAAAACACAGGTGAGACTCACCTGACCTTATCCTCATTAATTTACCTGAACCTCCCCCCTAAACAACACTGTGGATTGCAACAGTACCTCTCAAGGACTATGGAGGGTAAATGATATATCCTGCGAAGAAAGGCTTTCTCCAGTGAGCATCACTGTCTGATGGTAAGCAAACAAAAGCCCTTCACTGTATCTCAGTACATGTGACCAGTTACCACCATAGGCAATGCAGCCTTTTAAGATCACCTTGTTATACACCCTTACACTGTGTGCACTCCCTGTGCAAAACAATCATCTTATCTAATGTCATTCCTTGACCTTTATCCACATCATTTTTGTGTTCGTTTTCGCCAACCCAGAGTCACTGTGAATTGAAACCAGAATGGTTGGTGTGCAGGAATTTATAACTGAAACAATGAGAGGTTTCATCCCTTTTATTCTGGCTTCTTTCCCCTTCCTTTCCAGTCCTCATTAGGCTTTGGCCTAAAACAGCAACTGTTTATTTCTTTGCACAGATGCTGCCTGACTTGCTGAGTTCCTCCAGCATTTTGTGTGTATGGCTCTGGTTTTCCAGCATCTGCAGAATCTTTTGTGTTTAATCCTTGTTGTTAAAAGAGAGAAGCTGTAATTATAGAGACCGTTTGACCAAAAGAGGAAGCCGCTTGTTTAACATCTCCCGTTTACCACATAAACATTCACTTCCTTTACAACCAGACAGCCGAAGCAATAATCTGTTCGACTCTTCAACAATGCCCTGTAGCTCCTGGAGTAGTCCAGCATATCAGCATCAGGCGATGTAATTCATGGCATTCAGTAACAGCTTTGTTAAAGTTCCATGTGGGAATCTAGCACAAAAGTTTAGAGCCCTTGGGATCAGCACAAGTGGCAAATTGCATCAAGTTAAAAGTTCAAAGTAACTTTTTTTAATCAAAGCACAAATATATCACCATATACAACCCTGAGATTCAATTACTGCAGGCATACTCAATTAACACAAGAAGTACAATAGAATCAAAGAAAGACTGCACCCAACAGGATGGACAAATAACCAATGTGCGAAAGACAACAAACTGCAAATACAAAAAGAGAAAAAATGAAAAAGTAATAATAATAAACAAACAAATAAATAAATATACACACATACATAGGCCTCCAAAAGAAGCTCACCACAGTCCTCTGTCCTGGGCCAGTTTTTCAAATTGTCCTCAGGTATAGCCCATCTGACTTCTTCTAGGTGAAGATCTTTCCACTACCATGGATGAGACCTTTGGAGCTTCTATTAGCATTTGTGTAGCTCTGGGTTTTTACAGGATGGGGCTGCCAGTGCCATGCCCAACCCTCCTCCTTTCGCACCTGGGCTTGGGATGCTATGGCAGAGTTATATAGCAATTAAGGAGGTAGACAAAACTAAGAAAGACATTAATAGTGTAGATAGCAAGCGTGGTAGCATAGTGGCTAGCACCATCAATTGGAGTTCAGTCCTGCTGCTATTCCTGAGGAGTTTGAATGTTCTCCCCATGACTGTGTGGGTCTCCACTGGGTGCTCCAGTTTCATCCCACATTCCAAAGATGTATGGGTTATGGTTAGCAAGTTGTGAGTATGCTATGTTGTCACCAGAACCATGGCGACACTTGCAGACCGCCCATCTGGACTGTGCATCCGGCACATCCTCGGAATGTGTTGGGCATTGACGAGAATGACACATTTCATTGTATGTTTTGAGTTTCAATATACATGTGACAAATAAAGCTAATCTTTAAGATTTACCTTTTTTTTAAATACATCCCACAGCAGAGATGTCTATAATTAAAGGGTACAGATTTAAGGGAAGGCAAGGAGGTATAAAATTATGAGGGGGATTGATAGAGTTGACGTGGATAGGCTTTTTCCATTGAGAGCAGGGAAGATTCAAACAGAGGACATGAGTTGAGAGGTAAAGGGCAAAAGTTTAGGGGTAACATGAGGGGGAACTTCTTTACTCAGAGAGTGGTAGCTGTGTGGAACGAGCTTCCAGCAGAAGTGGTTGAGGCAGGTTCGATGTTGTCGTTTAAAGTTAAATTGGATAGATATATGGACAGGAAAAGAATGGAGAGTTATGGGCTGAGAGCAGGTTGGTGGGACTAGGTGAGAGTAAGAGTTCGGCACGGACTAGAAGCGCCAAGATGGCCTATTTCTGTGCTGTAATTGTTATATGGTTATAAAGGAAATATAATGAAGAGCTTACAGAATTTTTCGAGGTAGTTACCAGGAAAGTTGGTGAAGGGAAGTTAATGTTGTTTGCAAGGGATTTGACATGGGAGGCTGGTGAAAAAGGTTCAGTCACTTGCATTCAAGATGAGGTAGTAAACGGGATTAGACTGGCTTTGTGGGAGAAGCTAGAGAGTGGTAGTGGATGGTTACCTCTCTGGAGCCCTGAGATTAGTGGTGTTCTTTGGGATCGGTGCTGGGTCTGTTGTTGTTTGTCATCTATATCAACTGGAGAATGAGAATGTGGCTAACTGGGTCAGCAAATTTGCGGATAACACCAAGATTTGGGGTGTAGTGGACAATGAGGAAAACCATCAGAGCTTGAGCAGGTGGAAAAATGGGCTGAGAAATAGCAGGTGGAATTTAATGCTGATAAGTGTGAGGTGCTGCACTTTGGTAGGTCTTACACAGTGAACGGTAGGGCACTGAGGTGTGGTGTAGGAGGAAAGAATCTGGGAATACAGGCCCATAATTCATTGAAAGTGGCATCACAAGTAGATACGGTCTCAAAGAAAGCTTTTGGCACATTGGCCTTCATAAATCAATATATTGAGTACAAACAACAAACAACAAACAACAGGAATTCTGCAGATGCTGGAAATTCAAGCAACACACATCAAAGTTGCTGGTGAACGCAGCAGGCCAGGCAGCATCTCTGGGAAGAGGTACAGTCAACGTTTTGGGCCGAGACCCTGGGTCAGGACGAACTGAAGGAAGAGTTAGTAAGAGATTTGAAAGTGGGAGGGGGAGGGGGAGATCCAAAATGATAGGAGAAGACAGGAGAGGGAGGGATGGGCCAAGAGCTGGACAGGTGATAGGCAAAAGGGATACGAGAGGATCATGGGACAGGAGGTCCGGGGAGAAAGACTGGGGGGGAGGGGAAACCATAGGATGGGCAAGGGGTATAGTCAGAGGGACAGAGGGAGAAAAAGGAGAGTGAGAGAAAGAATGTGTGCATAAAAATAAATAACGGATGGGGTACAAGAGGGGGGTGGGGCACTAGCGGAAGCCAGAGAAGTCGATGTTCATGCCATCAGGTTGGAGGCTACCCACCTACCACCCCACCAGCCTCCGGGTCCAACATATTATTCTCCGTAACTTCTGTCACCTCCAGAGGGATCCCACCACTAAGCACATCTTTCCCTCCCCGCCACTCTCTGCTTTCCGCAGGGATCGCTCCCTACGCGACTCCCTTGTCCATTCGTCCCCCCCCATCCCTCCCCACTGATCTCCCTCCTGGCACTTATCCCTGTAAGCGGAACAAGTGCTACACATGTCCTTACATTTCCTCCCTTACCACCATTCAGGGCCCCAGACAGTCCTTCCAGGTGAGGCGACACTTCACCTGTGAGTCGACTGGGGTGATATACTGCGTCCGGTGCTCCCGATGTGGCCTTTTATATATTGGCGAGACCCGACGCAGACTGGGAGACTGCTTTGCTAAACACCTACACTCTGTCCGCCAGAGAAAGCAGGATCTCCCAGTGGCCACACATTTTAATTCCCATTCTGACATGTCTATCCACGGCCTCCTCTACTGTAAAGATGAAGCCACACTCAGGTTGGAGGAACAACACCTTATATTCCGTCTGGGTAGCCTCCAACCTGTTGGCATGAACATCGACTTCTCTGGCTTCTGCTAGTGCCCCCCCCACCCCACCCCCGTACCCCATCCGTTGTTTATTTTTATGCACACATTCTTTCTCTCACTCTCCTTTTTCTCCCTCTGTCCCTCTGCCTATACCCCTTGCCCATCCTCTGGGTTCTCCCCGCCCCCTTTTCCTTCTCCCTGGGCCTCCTGTCTCATGATCCTCTCATATTCCTTTTGCCAATCACCTGTCCAGCTCTCGGCTCCATCCCTCCCCCTCCTGTCTTCTCCTATCATTTTGGATCTCCCCCTCCCTTTCCCACTTTCAAATCTCTTACTAACTCTTCCTTCAGTTAGTCCTGACAAAGGGTCTTGGCCTGAAACGTCAACTGTACCTCTTCCTAGAGATGTTGCCTGGCCTGCTGTGTTCACCAACAACTTTGATGTGTGTTTATTGAGTACAAAAGATGGGATGTTGTGTTGAAGTTGTGTAAGACATTGATGAGGCCTAATTTGGAGTATTGTGTGCAGTTCCGGTTACCCAGCTACAGGAAAGATGTAAATAAGGTTGAAAGAGTACAGAGAAAATTTACAAGGATGTTGCCAAGACTGGAAGTCCTGAGTTACAAGGGAAGGTTGAATGGGTTAGGACTTTACTCCTTGAAATGTAGAAGATTGATAAAGGTATACATATTTATGACAAGTGTTGTTAGGGTAAATGAAAGCAAGCATTTTCTATAGAGGTTGGGTGAGACTAGAATTAAAGGTCACAGGTCAAAGGAGAAAAGATTAAGGGAAACATGAGGGGAAACTTCTTCACTCAGAGGGTCGAGGGAGTGTGAAATAAGCTGCCAGTGCGAGTGGTGTGTGCAAGTTCAATTTCAATGTTTAAGAGAAGTTTGGATAGGTACATGGACGGTGGGGATCTGGAGGGTTATAGTTGGGTGCAGGTTAATGTGAGTAGGTAGTTTAAATGGTTCAGTATGAACTAGATGGGCTGAATAGCTTGTTTCTGTGCTGTACTTTTCTGTGACTCTAACTTTTTTCACCCAGAGTTGGAATCCTGAGGCAATGATGGAAGCAGTGATCCTCACTACATTTAAGAAGTATCCAGACAGACACTTGAATCACAAAGCTACGGCAAATGGGATTAGAGTAGGCAAGTACTTGAGGTCACATGGACATGATGGGCCAAAGCAGCCAGAGTATTCATAGCAGGAGCCCGTAGACAGCTAAAGTACAAGTGAAGCTGGGAAGTTGCTTAAGAAGAGTGTGCTGACTGTGAAGAGAGCTATCACATGAAGCAGTTTCATGGTTTGTTTTGTGTCCATCAAGGACATAGAATGGAGTCCAAGAAGAATGTTCCACTTGAAAGCCAGCACCTTCGGTGACACTGCCCTCTCTCCATACACTACCGGCATTCGATGCAGGAGAGGGCAGGCCGAGGACACCTGAACTGTCCCAGGTGGCACAGTTATCAAAAAGTTACTCCAACAACAGACCGAACAAATAGGGCACTCCTTGTAAACAGCAAAAATGGGAAGTTGGTTCACTGTACAGACAACAGCTGGCACATCACCCAATGGGAAGCTGGTTCTCTGTACAGACAGCAGCTGGCACATTGCCCAGTGGGAAGGTGGCTCTCCGTTCAGGCAAGAGAGCCACAGATTCCAGCTCCTCTCAATGACTGAACCTCTAGTGACTCTCACATGATGTCTTGCTGGATTCTGTGCCTCACATCATCCCTAACTACAACCTCTTTTGCTAATGGGATATGAGCCCTGGAAAAGGGGTAGGACCTTCCCAACCCAGACTGAGATAAATGGTTGTTTAGTCTGTAGAGTTTGCAGAAGTTTCAGCCTGGGTAGCTCCCAAACACAGTTTTCTGGTAAGGGTGAGTCATCTATAAGTACCAGGAATTGTGGCCAGTGACGGCACCATTTCCCAACACAGCATCGGCAAAACATTGAGCTCAACTCCTCAGAGAAACGTAGGAGAACAGAATGGAACTAGCAGCAACGTCGAGGACAGCGGCCTCAAGCTCTGTGCAGGCAGCTCTTCGCAATGCAGGAGAAACACACAGTGAAGTGCTCAGAAAGATCCATCATGAGTAAAATAAATTTCAGAGGTGAATTCATGAATACGCATAGTGCAAAAAGGCAAGACAAAACGTATCAAGTATAATGCAAGGAATCTGACTACCAAGGCCGATGCATTGGGAGCTCTGGGAGACTATGACAGAGACATGCATGGAAAAGAGAGTGAAAGGCATACAGCACAGAAAAAGGCCCTTCAGCCTACCCTGCTGACCATCAACCAAATCTACATCAATCTGATTTTCAAATTCTTCCACATTCCTGTCCACCTCCCCCACCCCCAGATTCCACCATTCACCTTCATTTCAGAGGCAACTTACAGCTGCCAACTAACCTACCAGTACACATATCATTAGGATATGGGAGGAAATGAGCACAGTCACAAGGAGACACACAAGCAGCCAAGGTCAGAATCGAACCTGGGTCACTGGAGCTGTGAGCCAATGGCTCGACCCGCTGTGCCACCATGTCACACTAGGGTTAGAATCTTCAGGCATGATGGATCAGATGTAGAATAGAAGGGGACATTATAATTTGTATTGGTTTATTATTAAGTGTAACAGTGGGGAAGTATGTATGGGACCGGAGGAAATAACAGAGGTACTTAATGAATACTTTACTTCAGTATTCACTATGGAAAAGGATTTTGGTGATTGTAGTGATGACTTGTAGTGGACTGAAAAGCTTGAGCATGTAGATATTAAGAAAGAGGAGATGCTGGAGCTTTTGGAAAGCATCAAGTTGGATCAGTCGCCGGAACCGGATGAGATGTACCCTAGGGTACTGTGGGAGGCGAGGGAGGAGATTGCTGAGCCTCTGGCGATGACCTTTGCATCATCAATGGGGATGGGAGAGGTTCCAGAGGATTGGAGGGTTGTGGATGTTGTTCCCTTATTCAAGAAAGGGAGTAGAGACAGCCCAGGAAATTATAGACCAGTGAGTCCTACTTCAGTGGTTGGTAAGTTGATGGAGAAGATCCTGAGTGGCAGGACTTATGAACATTTGGAGAGGTATAATATGATTAGGAGTAGTCAGCATGGCTTTGTCAAGGGCAGGCCATGCCTTACGAGCCTGATTGAATTTTTTGAGGATGTGACTAAACACATTGATGAAGGTAGAGCAGTAGATGTAGTGTATATGGATTTCAGCAAGGCATTTGATAAGATACCCCATGCAAGGCTTATTGAGAAAGTAAGGAGGCATGGGATCCAAGAGGACATTGCTCTGTGGATCCAGAACTGGCTTGCCCACAGAAGGCAAAGAGTGGTTGTAGACAGTCATATTCTGCATGGAGGTCGGTGACCAGTGGTGTGCCTCAAGGATCTGTTCTGGGACCCTTACTCTTCCTGATTTTTATACATGATCTGGATGAGGAAGTGGAGGGATGGGTTAGTAAGTTTGCTGATGACACAAAAATTGGAGGTGTTGTGGATAGTGTGGAGGGCTGTCAGAAATTACAGCGGGACATTGACAGGATGCAAAAGTGGGCTGAGAAGTGGCCGATGGATTTCAACCCAGATAAGTGTGAAGTGGTTCATTTTGGTTGGTCAAATATGATGGCAGAATATAGTATTAATGGTAAGACTCTTGGCAGTGTGGAGGATCAGAGGGATCTTGGGGTCCGAGTCAATAGGACACTCAAAGCAGCTGCACAGGTTGACTCTGTGGTTAAGAAGGCATACGGTCTATTGGCCTTCATCAAACATAGAATTGAATTTATGAGCTGAGAGGTAATGTTGCAGCTATATAGGACCCTGGTCAGACCCCACTTGGAGTATTGTGCTCAGTTCTGGTCGTCTCACTACTGGAAGGATGTGGAAACCATAGAAAGGGTGCAGAGGAGATTTACAAGGATGTTGCCTGGATTGGGGAGCATGCCTTATGAAGACAGTTTGAGTGAACGCGGCCTTTTCTCCTTGGAGCGACGGAGGATGAAAGGTGACCTGATAGAGGTGTATAAGATGATGAGAGGCATTGATCGTATGGATAGTCAGAGGCTTTTTCCCAGGGCTGAAATGGCTGCCAGAAGAGGGCACAGGTTTAAGGTGCTTGGGAGTAGGTACACAGGAGATGTCAGAGGTAAGTTTTTTTACGCATAGAGTGGTGAGTGTGTGGAATGGGCTGCCAGCAATGGTGGTGGAGGTGGATACGATAGGATCTTTTAAGAGACTTTCGGATAGGTACATGGAGCTTAGGAAAATAGAGGGTATGGGTAACCCTAGTAATTTCTAAGGTGAGGACATGTTCAGCACAACTTTGTGGGCCGAAGGGCTCGTATTGTGCTGTAGGTTTTCTATGTTTCTATTGTCACATGTACCAAGACACAGTCTTGCAACTGTTCATCCTGATCATCTCGTTACACAGAACACTGAGGTACAGCAAAGTGAAACAATAACATGCAGAATAAAGTGTATTAGAGTAAGTGCAGTGCAGGTAAACAATAACGTGTAAGATCATGATGAGTAGATTAAGATTAACTAAGGAGTCCATGATGGCAGTAACGAGGGAAGATGTCCTGCACAGACATACAAATGAAGCCATATGTAGAGCTTAGAAAGAAGTAGAGGAAGAATTTGCCAGGGGTTTACAACACTTAACAGGAGCTAAAAAAGAGGTAAGTAGGGAAATCACAAATAAAGTGCAAGAATAACTTAAAGATAAAGATTAGGTTTTATTTGTCACATGTACATTGAAACACAGTGAAATGCTTTGTTTGTGAGTATGTGCTGGGGGCAGCCTGCAAATGTCTGGCACCAACACAGTCTGAGGATGTGCTGGCACCAACATAGCATGCCCACAACTCAAAAATAGACCAGAATTAGAGTCCTGAGTTGGAGGAGGAGAGACTGGTTTCAAACATCCTTTTCCTCAGTTGACAAGAGTTCTTGCTGAGCACTGTGCTTAGTTGGACAAAGCTTTAGTTAGACCACATCCACAAAGCTGTGGACATGATCTGTCTCAGGGCACAGCCTCTGAATAGAAGGACGTCCTTTTAGAACAGAGGTGAACAGGAATTTTGTTTGTCAGAGGGTGGTGAAACTGTGGAATTCATTGCCATGGGCACTGTGGCAGCCAAGTCATTGGATATATTTAAAGCAGAAGTTGATAGATTCTTGATTAGTCAGGGTGTCAAAGGGGAAGAGGCAGGAGGTTGGGATAATAAATCAGTCACAATGGAATGGCGGAGTGGACCTGATGGACGGAACGGTCTGATTCGGTTCCTATGCAACACAGAGCGTCATAGGAAGTCATTCCTGCCTGTGGCCATCAAATTTTACAACTCCTCCCTTAGAGGGTCGGACACCCTGAGCCAATAGGCTGGTCCTGGACTTACTTCATAATTTACTGGCATAATTTATATATTACTATTTAACTATTTATGGTTTTATTACTACTTAATTATTTATGATGCAACTGTAACGAAAACCAATTTCCCCCGGGATCAATAAAGTATGACTATGACTATGACTATGTCTTATCGTCTTAAGGCCTGGCAAAAGTTGACCACAGTAGTTCTTTACATGTTAATTCTACAGTACTTTACAGAAGTCTGAGGCACTGAGTAGATGTGAAGAGGATGTTTCCTATGGTGGGGGAGTCTAAGACCAGAGGACACAGCCCCAGAACAGAGGGGCGTCTTTTTAGAATGGAGATGCGGAGGAATTTCTTTAGCTAGACAGTAGTGAATCTGTAGAATTCATTGCCACAGACAGCTGGAGGCTAAGCCATTGGGCACATTTAAAGCAAAGGTTGATAGATTCTTGATTAGTCAGGGCATGAAGGGATACGAGGAGAAGGCAGGAGATTGGGGCTGAGAGGAAATTGGATCAGCCATGATGAAATGGCAGAGCAGGCTCGATGGTCCAAAGTGTCTAATTCTGCCCCTGTATTTTAAAGTCTTATATACTGTATATAGGTAGAGCACCTAAGACTTTTGCACAGTACTGTATTTGTCAACGTGGAAAGAGAATGAGTTTGTAAATCTGGCAAGAGCAAAGGATGTTGGAAATAGTGAGGGTGGAGCATTGCAGCAGAAGAGCGGGTCAGGTGGCAGAGAAGGAGTGCTGGGGCAGGGGATGGCATGGGTGCAGACATGCCCACCCCTGAGACACAAGGCAAGGTCACTCGATTCCAAATAATTGGTTTATTGATCATTATAGAATATCTCTTTGGTGCTTCCCGCTCCCTCCACGCTCCCTTCCCCTTTTCCCAACCATGATTCCCCTCTCTCTGCCCCCTTCTCACTCTCAGTCCATAATGGAGACCCATATTAGACCCATATCACTCAAATATGTCATGATTTTTTTTGTGGCAGCAGTACAGTGCAATACATAAAGTTACTACAGTACTGAGCAAAAGTCTTAGGCACCCTAGCTATAAATTTGTGCCTAAGACATTTGCACAGTTCTGTACATTTAACAAAGGTGAGCAAGAATTCAGGGCCAATGTGTTTCCATAACGGTGAAAGGTAAGGACAACAAGTCCAAGGAAGCGTAGATGTCAAGAGGTTTTGAAACTTGATGAAAGAAAAAAGAAGGGATACGGCAGATATCGAGAACTTATTTCACAAAATTTGTAGAACAGTCAACAGTTAACAAATGGGGAGGGGGACATGAAAGTGAGCGTTAGGGGCTGGGAAGGAAGTAGCAAATAAGATGGTGGAGGAACTCAGCAGGTCAGTACCATCTGAGGAGGGAAATGGAGAGTGAACATTTTGGGTCGAGACACTTTAGCTGTCTGTTCCCCTCCACAAGTGCTACCTGACCGTTAAATTCCTCCAGCATCTGACATGCTGCTCCAGATCTCAGCACTGAGCAGGGAGCAGGAGGGGTCGGGATTGGATGCTTACAAAGTGAAGGTGATGACGTAGAGGGTGCTGAAGAGAGGAGGCAGCTGAGACACACTGGAGCTTCTGAGAAGACAACAGAGGATGTGAAATGGGAAGTGGGAAAGGCACGAAGAGTTCTGTTTCGTAAGACAACGGGCCAGATAGCGATTACAGCCATAAGTGTGGTCAGTGACGCTGGATAGACACGGCACTTTAATCTTGATTTTATCAGCAAGAACAGGAACTATACCACCAGAGCCGTAAACAATGAGAGAGCAAAAGACGGACACAAGTTAATGGGTGAAACCTACACCATGTGCATAATGGGATAGAGTGTCCCTACAAGACCCCCAACATTGTGTGTGCTGAGGTGTTCAATAGAGTGACCCTACAGGATCCCTATCACTGTGTGTGCTGAGGTAACAAGGGGATAGAGTGACCCTACAGGATCCCTATCACTGTGTGTGGTGAGGTGCGCAATAGAGTGACCCTACAGGGGTCCCCAACACTGTGGGTAGTGAGGTGCACAAGGGCATAGAATGATCCCAAAAACTGTTGTGAAGGACGGCTTGTCGGATTCCACTCTGAAATCCTCTTAGGCAACATCCTGATGAGATAAGATAATGAACAATCAATACTTAGATTACATAAGGTCTGAGAATCTGAAGAGGGGTCTGTTCCATATATGCTGATCAGTTCCACACACTTGATCTTTGTGACCAGAGCGTAAGGGCACGAGTCAGTGGTGGAGGGAGCCCTCCTCATCAGTCCACCCTCAGGCTTGGCCAAGAAGGGTCACCACGGTAGTGTAGCAGTTAGCTCGATGTTATTATAGCTCACAGTGTCGGAGTTCTGAGTTCAACTCCAATGTCCTCAGTAAAGAGTCCTCACTGTGCAATGCATGGGCTTTCTCTGTGTTCCTCCCACAGTCCAAAGATGTACTGGCTAGTGGGTTAATTGGTCATAGTAAGTTATCCTGTGACTGGGCTAGGGTTAAACTGGGGGTTGCTCCTCACTGGAGACAGGTCTCACACACACACACACACCCACACACACACATAGAACATCATCAGGGGAATGGGTCCCACACACACTGACCCTCAATGGGGGCCAGTCCCACACACACTGACCCTCACTGGGGACTGATCCCACACACAGTGACCCTCACTGGGGGGCAGCCCCACACACACTGACCATCACTGGAGACAGGTCTCACATGCACAGAACATCACCAGGGGAGTGGGTCCCACACACACTGACCCTCACTGGGGGTCCAGTCCCACACACACTGACCCTCACTGGGGGCCAGTCCCACACACACTGACCCTCACTTGGGGTCCAGTCCCACACACACTGACCCTCACTGGGGACTGATCCCACACACAGTGACCCTCACTGGGGGGCAGCCCCACACACACTGACCATCACTGGAGACAGGTCTCACATGCACAGAACATCACCAGGGGAGTGGGTCCCACACACACTGACCCTCACTGGGGGTCCAGTCCCACACACACTGACCCTCACTGGGGGCCAGTCCCACACACACTGACCCTCACTTGGGGTCCAGTCCCACACACACTGACCCTCACTGGGGGCCAGTCCCATACACACTGACCCTCACTGGGGGACCAGTTCCACACACACTGACCCTCACTGGGGTCCAGTCCCATACACACTGACCCTCACTGGGGGACCAGTTCCACACACACTGACCCTCACTGGGGGACCAGTTCCACACACACTGACCCTCACTTGGGGTCCAGTCCCACACACACTGACCCTCACTGGAGCCAGTCCCAAACACACTGACCCTCACTTGGGGTCCAGTCCCACACACACTGACCCTCACTTGGGGTCCAGTCGCACACACACTGACCCTCACTGGGGGCTAGTCCCAAACACACTGACCCTCACTGGGGTCCAGTCCCACACACACTGACCCTCACTGGGGGCCAGTCCCACACACACTGACCCTCACTTGGGGTCCAGTCCCACACACACTGACCCTCACTGGGGGCCAGTCCCAAACACACTGACCCTCACTGGGGTCCAGTCCCATACACACTGACCCTCACTGGGGGACCAGTTCCACACACACTGACCCTCACTTGGGGTCCAGTCCCACACACACTGACCCTCACTGGAGCCAGTCCCAAACACACTGACCCTCACTTGGGGTCCAGTCCCACACACACTGACCCTCACTTGGGGTCCAGTCGCACACACACTGACCCTCACTGGGGGCTAGTCCCAAACACACTGACCCTCACTGGGGTCCAGTCCCACACAC
Source organism: Mobula birostris (assembly GCF_030028105.1). NCBI lineage: Eukaryota > Metazoa > Chordata > Chondrichthyes > Myliobatiformes > Myliobatidae > Mobula > Mobula birostris. Next base: position 44,636 of record NW_027278646.1, read on the forward strand.
ACTGACCCTCACTTGGAGTCCAGTCCCACACACACTGACCCTCACTGGAGCCAGTCCCAAACACACTGACCCTCACTTGGGGTCCAGTCCCACACACACTGACCCTCACTGGGGGCTAGTCCCAAACACACTGACCCTCACTGGGGTCCAGTCCCACACACACTGACCCTCACTTGGAGTCCAGTCCCACACACACTGACCCTCACTGGAGCCAGTCCCAAACACACTGACCCTCACTTGGGGTCCAGTCCCACACACACTGACCCTCACTGGAGCCAGTCCCAAACACACTGACCCTCACTTGGGGTCCAGTCCCACACACACTGACCCTCACTGGGGGCCAGTCCCAAACACACTGACCCTCACTGGGGGACCAGTTCCACACACACTGACCCTCACTGGGGGCTAGTCCCAAACACACTGACCCTCACTGGGGTCCAGTCCCACACACACTGACCCTCACTTGGAGTCCAGTCCCACACACACTGACCCTCACTGGAGCCAGTCCCAAACACACTGACCCTCACTTGGGGTCCAGTCCCACACACACTGACCCTCACTGGGGGCCAGTCCCAAACACACTGACCCTCACTGGGGTCCAGTCCCACACACACTGACCCTCACTTGGAGTCCAGTCCCACACACACTGACCCTCACTGGGGTCCAGTCCCACACACACTGACCCTCACTTGGAGTCCAGTCCCACACACACTGACCCTCACTGGAGCCAGTCCCAAACACACTGACCCTCACTGGGGTCCAGTCCCACACACACTGACCCTCACTTGGGGTCCAGTCCCACACACACTGACCCTCACTGGGGGCCAGTTCCAAACACACTGACCCTCACTTGGGGTCCAGTCGCACACACACTGACCCTCACTGGGGGCTAGTCCCAAACACACTGACCCTCACTGGGGTCCAGTCCCACACACACTGACCCTCACTTGGAGTCCAGTCCCAAACACACTGACCCTCACTGGGGTCCAGTCCCACACACACTGACCCTCACTGGGGGCCAGTCCCAAACACACTGACCCTCACTTGGGGTCCAGTCCCACACACACTGACCCTCACTGGGGGACCAGTCCCAAACACACTGACCCTCACTGGGGTCCAGTCCCACACACACTGACCCTCACTGGGGGACCAGTTCCACACACACTGACCCTCACTGGGGGCTAGTCCCAAACACACTGACCCTCACTGGGGTCCAGTCCCACACACACTGACCCTCACTTGGGGTCCAGTCCCACACACACTGACCCTCACTGGAGCCAGTCCCAAACACACTGACCCTCACTTGGGGTCCAGTCCCACACACACTGACCCTCACTGGGGTGCAGTCCCAAACACACTGACCCTCACTGGGGGTCCAGTCCCACACACACTGACCCTCACTTGGGGTCCAGTCCCACACACACTGACCCTCACTGGGGTCCAGTCCCACACAGACTGACCCTCACTGGAGACTGATCTCACACACAGTGACCATCACTGGAGAGAGGTCTCACACACATAGAACATCACCAGGGGAATGGGTCCCATACACACTGACCCTCACTGTGGGTCAGTCCCACACACACTGACCCTCACTGGGGCCAAGTCCCACACACACTGACCCTCAGAGGACAATTCCCACACACACTGACCCTCACTGGGGGCCAGTCCCACACACACTGACCTTGATGTGATGAGTATTCCCAGATTTATCTACATTGATTTTGTTGATCAGTTTTATTGGGGAATGATACTATGTAATTCATCACCAGGCACCTAAATCAGAATCAGAATCAGGTTTAATATCACCGGAAACACGAGAAAATCTGCAGATGCTGGAATTTCAAGCGACACACACAAAATTCTGGAGGAATGCAGCAGCTATAGGAAGAAGTACAGTCGACATTTCGGACCGAGACCATTCCCATTCTGATATGTCTATCCACGGCCTTCTCTATTGTCAAGATGAAGCCACATTCAGGTTGGAGGAACAACACCTTGTATTCTGTCTGGGTAGCCTCCAACCTGATGGCATGAACATCGATTTCTCTAACTTCCGTTAATGCCCCTCCCCCCCCTTCCTACCCCATCCCTTATTTATTTATTATTCTCTCTTCTTCCCTCCTTCCCTTTTCTCTCTCTCTCTTTGTCCCTCTCACAATAACTCCTTGCCTGCTCTCCATCTTCCTCTGGTGCTCCCCTCCCCCTTTCTTTCTCCCCAGGCCTCCCATCCCATGATCCTCCCCCTTCTCCAGTCTCGTATCCCTTTTGCCAATCACCTGTCCAGCTCTTGGCTCCATCCCTCCCCCTCCTGTCTTCTCCTATCATTTCGGATCTCCCCCTCCCACTTTCAATTCTCTTACTATCTCTTCTTTCAGTTAGTCCTGACGAAGGGTCTCAACCCAAAATGTTGACTGTACCTCTTCCTAGAGATGCTGCCTGGCCTGTTGCGTTCACCAGCATTTTGTAAATATCACCAGCCTATATCATGAAATGTGTTGTTTTGTGGCAGCAGTACACTGTATTGCCTAAGCAATAAATTACAAAACTAAAGCTGTAAATTACAATACGAAGTGTATATAAAAGTAATTTAAATAAGTAGTGAAAAAGGAGAGAGAAACAAATAGTGAGGTAGTGCTCACGGGTTCATTTTCCATTCAAAAATATTTTCTGCTTCTCCCCCAATTCTTAAGCATTAGTCATAGTCGGTATAGACATACAATTTCAGGATAATTTACACACATGTCATGCCTTCTCTGACATATAATAAAATTTCAAAAGTACAAAATTCAAAGAAAATCTATTATGAAAGTACATATATATCACTGAATACTTCCCTAAGATTCATTTTCTTGCAGGCATTCACAGTAGGAAAAGTAGGAATAGAATCAATGAAACACCACACAACCAATGAATATGCAAAAGACTAACTGGGCAAATTCGCACAATAAAATCTAAATAAAAAAGCAAATGATAATAAAAAGAGAAATCTGAGACCATGAATTGTAGAGTCTTTGACAGTGAGTTCATAGGTTGTGTTCAGTGATCAGTTCAGTTTTGAGGTGAGTAAAGCTATCTACACTGATTCAAGAGCCTAATGGTTGAAGGGGAATAACTGTTTCTGGACTTGTGTTATGGGACCTGAGGCTCCTGCACCTCCTTTGCAATGGTAGTAACGAGAAGAGAGCATGGTCTGGATGGTGGGGGTCTTGATGATGGATGCTGCTTTCTTGTGGCAGTGCTCTTTGTAGCTGAGGAGGGTTTTGCCTGTAATGGATTGGGCTGTATTAACTACTTTTGCAGGCTTTTCCACTCTTGGGCACTGACTTTTCCAAATACCAGGCCGTACTGGCATGCAACCAGTCAGGATACTCTCTCTACTGATAGTCAAAGTGTTAAGTGGCATGCCGAATCTGCACAAACTTGTAGGGAAGTAAGATTTGATTGTTACCTCCAGTCTGTAACCTTTCACCCACTTACTTATTGAGAATACCTGCTTCTGCCTTAAAATTATTCACAGACTGTTTTCATTAACCCTCGAGGAAGGGAGTACCAGAGACTCGCGATCCTTTAACAGAAAACATGTGCTTCACTTTTGTCATCACAGTGACTCCTGTCGATACTCCCACACCCACCATTATTGAGAGTGGGGCAGATTCAAACAAGAGGACATGAGTTGAGAGTTAAAGGGCAAAAGTTCAGGGGTAACATGAGGGGAAACTTCTTTACTCAGAGAGTGGTAACTGTGTGGAACAAGCTTCCAGCAGAAATGGTTGAGGCAGGTTCGATGTTGTTGTTTAAAGTTAAATTGGACAGCTATATGGACAGGAAAGGAATGGAGGGTTATGGGCTGAGTGCAGGTCGCTGGGACTAGGTGAGAGTAAGAGTTCGGCATGGACTAGAAGGCCCGAGATGGCCTGTTTCCGTGCTGTAATTGTTATATGGTTTTAACACTGATTTAGCCAATTGTGAAATAAAGACTCTTTGGGGTCTTACTGCAAAATGCTTTCTGCAGAGCTACTCACTATTTTAAAATTGTTTTACCCTTTTAAATCTAAATTTAAAGAATTGATAGTAGTGTTTTTTAAATCCTCATCATGGCCTTGAACCTTATTGCTTACTGCAATGCACTTTATCTGTAACTACAACATCATACACACAGTGGCCACTTTATTAGGTACAGCTGCTCGTTAATGCAAATATCTAATCAGCCAATTATGTGACAGTAACTCAATGCACAAAAGGTCAAGAGGTTCACTTTAGGAGCACTTTGGTTCCAGTGATCATAACACCATGAGGATCGGGGCTGGATTGGGAAGGCCGGCTTGGCCAGACCAGAACGGAGCGGGAGTGGCTGAGTTGGCTTGACTGGAAGCTGGCTGTGTTTTGCTTGATGCGTGAGTGTGTTTTGGAACCTGTTGAGGGAAAGAGAGTGGGGAAGGAACGGAAATTGCTGGGAGGGGGTCGTGTGGGTCCGGTAATGGCGGACAAGATAAGAGGTGGGGTTGAGCGAAAGAAAGTGGAGAAGGAGAGGGATAGAGACTTGGGACCAGAGGTAGGCAGCTGGGGAGAGGTGGATTATTGTGAAGGGAGAAATAAAGGGAATGAGGAGGTAGTGAGGGGTCAGATGAATAATAACCAAGACAAAGGGAATAAAAGAATAAGAAATGATAGTGGAGAAAGCTCTGAAAGTGAGGAAGATGAACAAGCTCAGAGAGGAGGTGTTGTCATAATTAGGTTTAATGAGAAGGCTCAGGGACATATGAAGAAAATTAACCCGTTTGTGCTAACAACAACTCTGACAAATAAGATAGGGGAAATAGTATTTGCAAAAGTCCTTAATGATGGCAACTTATTGGTAAGATGTGTGAATGAGGAACAACTTGAGAAAGCACTCAAGCTAAAAGAGATAGGAAAGTGCAAGGTGGAATACACTGGGAGGGTGGGAGCACAAAACAGTGGTTGTAAAGGAGTGATCACGGGGATACCAATGAGTATAAATATGGAGGAGATAAAGAGGAATATCAAAGGAGGGAAAGTAATGAATGTTCAAAGACTAAAAACAACAAAGGAGGGAGTGAAAAAGGAAAGTGAATCTGTATTGATTGAATTTGAAGAAGAAGGAGTGCCAAGGAAGGTGTTCCTGGGTTTCATGAGTTACCCAGTAAGGGTGTATGTGCCAAAGCCACTGAGGTGCTATAATTGTCAAAGGTTTGGACACGTGGCTAAAAACTGTAAAAGGCAGAGGAGATGTGCTAGATGTGGGGGTGATCATGAATATGGAAAGTGCGGAACAGGAGTTCAACCAAACTGCTGCAATTGTGGAGGAGCTCATAATGTTGCATATAGTGGGTGTGAGGTTGTCAGACGGGAGACTAAAATTCAAGAAATAAGAGTGAAAAGAGAGATCACTTATGCAGAAGCTGTAAGAATGTCAGGAGAATAGAATAATGTTCCTAATGAACAGGGAGCAACAGGGATACGAGAGATGCAACAAAGAACAAATGACAGGATTTATGTAGACAAAAAGGCTCTAGTAACATTCATTGCAGGAGTGATTAATAGTACGGCTGAGGTAAAGTCAAAAAGTGACAAAATTCAGCTGGTGGTAAAAGCAGCAGTAAACCATTTAGGGTTAGTAGGACTGACATGGGAGGAAGTGAGGGAGAACCTCAGTAATCAGTCAAGCCAGGAAGTGTCATGTGTTGGTTAATACTAATTATGGTGATTCTTTTACAATGGGATGCAAGGAGCTTACTGGCCAATAGCCAGGAATTCAAGCACTTTATTAAAGAAATGGTTGTAAAACCGAATGTAGTGTGTATTCAGGAAACTTGGTTGAAACCAACTTTAGACTTTGTGGTATATGGGTATACAATGATAAGGAAAGATAGAAATCTAGGGGGAGGAGGGGGCTGTGCTATGTTAATCAAGCAAGGTATACCATATAGGGTACTGGAAAAAGGAGATGATCAGGAATACATGGTGGTGGAAGTGTGGGAGAGAGGGGAGGGAGTGGTTATAATTAACTACTACAATCCATGTAAAAGGTTGGATTTGGACAGCCTATTAAAGATACAAGGACAAAACAGACATAAAGTAGTGTGGTGCGCAGATTTCAATGCTCATAGCACAATATGGGGAGATCAGATTACAGATCCAAATGGGAAGGTAATTGAAGATTTGATGGAAGAAAGGGATTTGGTGTGTATGAATGATGGTAGCGGCACAAGGATAGATATAACAACAGGAACTGAGTCAGTGTTAGATATTACGTTAGTGTCTAATACCTTGGCTGGCATTAGTAACTGGGGAGTTTGGACTGCTTCAACAGTAGGCAGTGATCACTACCCAGTTTTGTGTTCAGTGGGTGAAAGAGTTGAAGTAAGACCAGGTGGCGGAACCCCAAAGTGGGTGTTTGAAAAAGCTGATTGGGGTAAGTTCCAGAAATTGAGTGAAGAAGAGTTGACAAAGATTGATATTTCTGGAAATGTAGATGAATTAAACAGTCAGGTGACTTCAGCAATTATCATGGCAGCAGAAGGATCTATTCCCAGGAGTAAAAATAGGATGAATAGAAAACTGGTACCATGGTGGACAGAGGAATGTTGTCAGGCTGTAAAAAACAGAAATAGAGCATTCAGGCTAGTTAAAAGAACCCATAATATGCAGCATTTGGTTCAATATAAGAAAGCACAGGCAGTGGTGAGAAGAACTATACGTCAAGCTAAAAGGGCAAGTTGGAGGAGTTTTTGCGACAAGGTAGGAAGAACAACACCTGTGGGAGAGATATGGGGAATGATTAAGAGGATGGGAGGAGATAGAAGGGAATGGGAATATCCAGTAATGATATCTGAGGAGGAAACTGCAGTCTCCAGTAGGGATAAGGCTGAGGTCATGGCCAAGTCATTTGTACTGATACACAGTTCAGAAAATTTGTCTGAAGAAGGGAGAAGAAGAAGGGAAAGAATAATGAGCCAACACCCAGGTGTGTTAAACAGGAGGGAAGGAACAGATGATATAATTGATGATCCATTTACATTAGCAGAAATGGTGAGAGCAATAAAAAGATCGAGACCAACCTCCCCAGGGAAAGATCTGATATGCTCTGTGATGCTAAAAAATCTAGGAGAAGGAGCGCTCTTGAAGTTGCTGCATTTTTATAACAGAGTGTGGGAGGAGGGAAGATTACCAAGTGCATGGAAAGAAGCAGTAGTAATTCCAATAAGGAAGCCTGGCAAGGATCTGTCGAAACCGACTAGCTACAGACCAATTGCATTAACATCAAGTATATGTAAGATAATGGAAAGGATGATAACAGAAAGGTTATCGTATGAGCTTGAGAAAAGAGGAATGCTGGCAAGTTATCAGAGTGGTTTTAGAAAGGGAAGGAATTCCATGGACTCAGTGATAATGTTAGAGACTGAAATAAGGAAGGCCCAGGCAAATAGAGAGTCAGTAGTGGCAGTGTTCTTTGACATTGAAAAAGCCTATGATATGATGTGGAAGGAAGGATTATTAATTAAACTGCACAAGATGGGGGTTGGTGGGAGAGTTTTTAATTGGATTAAAGATTTTTTGTTTGGTAGAAAAATTCAAGTTCGGATTGGATCAGAATTATCAAAACAGTACATAGTGGAAAATGGCACACCTCAAGGTAGTGTGATTAGCCCATTACTTTTCATGATTATGATCAATGATGTCTTCACAAAGGTACCAGTGGATATAGGTAGGTCACTGTTTGCGGATGATGGGACCTTGTGGAAAAGAGGCAGGAACATGGACCATATAATCAGGAAACTACAAGAAGCAATTGATGAAGTGGTGGAGTGGGGTTATGATTGGGGATGTAGATTTTCAGTAGACAAAACTCAATCTGTATTTTTTACCAGGAAAAGGGTTGAGGTAGGGAAGAAGTTAAGGATGTATGGGGTTGAATTAGAAAGGGTTGCATCATTTAAATTTCTGGGAGTTATATTTGATTCACGATTAACATGGGCAGACCATATCAGGAAAGTTGAGGAGAAATGTAAAAAAGTAATAAATGTGATGAGATGTTTAACTGGTAGGGAATTGGGAGCAAGTTGTTCAGCTTTGAAGAGAATGTATGTGGCTTTAGTGAGATCTGTGTTGGACTATGGAAATATAGTATATGGATCAGCAGCTAGGTCTCTTATAAGGAAACTGGATGTGATTCAGGCTCAGGCCTTGAGAGTGTGCAGTGGGGCTTTTAAAACGTCACCAGTGTCAGCCCTACAGGTAGAAATGGGAATAATGCCTTTGGAACTAAGAAGGATGCAACTGATGGCAAACTACTGGGCTAATTTGCAGGGGCACAATGATTCTCACCCTACTAAAGGAGTGTTGCAGGAGTGCTGGGAAAATGGGAGATTTCAGAGGGATACCTTTAGTCGGGTAGGGAATGATATCGCGAAAGAATGTGGAGTATTTGATCTGAGGATAAGTCCTTCAGTAGTTTATCCGGTTGTAGCTCCATGGAAGCTTGTATGGCCTGACATAGACTGGCATTTGTTAGAGGTAAAAAGGAAAGAAAGATATAAAACAGATTTGGTAAATGCATTTAACTGTCATGTGATGGAAAAGTATAGTGATTATACTCACATTTATACGGATGGTGTGAAGGAACCTGCGACAGGAGTGACAGGGTTTGGGGTGGTCATACCAGCAAAAGAAATTGGAATCAGCAGAAGAACATCTAATAAGTTAGGAATGTTTACAGTGGAGATGCTGGCAGTGTGTTGCGTTGCAATGGGTGCAGAAAGCCAGACAAGTCAAAGCATTGATAAGTTCAGATTCATCCTCAGTTCTAGCAAGTTTAAGGTCTTTTCACACAAACAGTCAGCAAGATGTACTTTATGAAGTCCTTCAGTTAGTTACAAGAATTGCAAATCAGGGAGGTCAGGTAAAATTTCTATGGGTTCCAGCACATGTAGGGGTGAAGGGGAATGAGAGGGTGGATGAGTTGGCGAAGAGGGCATTAAAGAAAGAAAATGTGGAAATGCACATTAGTATCAGTAAAGCAGAGGTTAAGTGTGTAATCTGGGAAAAAGTCAACCGAATGTGGCAACAAAGATGGGACAGGGAGGGGAAAGGGAGGCATTTATATCAAATACAAAAGAGTGTTGCAGTTACTAGGGTAGGTAATGGAAACAGGAGAGAGGAAATTGTGTGGACTAGGTTAAGGCTGGGGCATTGTGCATTAAACAAAACATTGAAAATGATAGGGAAACACCAGACAGGATTGTGTGAGGAATGTCAGGAAGAGGAGTCAGTAGAACATGTAGTTTTGTGTTGCAGGAAGTATGGAATACAGAGAGAGATGATGAGATATAAATTAAGGGAGTTGGGGATGCAGGAATTCACATTAAAAGGGTTGCTGGGCATGGGTGAGAGAGCACAAGTCCGGGTATTTTTAGCGTTTTTAAGGGGTACAGGGGTTTTTTATAGAATATGACGAATAAACAGGAATAGGATACTAGGATGGTCAAAGATGGGAGGGTGAAGTGTAGGTGTGTGTGTGTGTGTGTGTGTGTGTGTGTGTGTGTGTGTGTGTGTGATTGGGTGAAGGGATTTAGAATGTATGTCTAGTGCACATTCTGGAGCAGAGGGTGGCGGTAATGCACCATTAAGCTGGATGCCAACCGCTGTAAAACAAGATACAGATAACACCATTAGTTTCAATTTGATCATGGACAAGGATAGATCTGGTCCTAGGCTTGAGGTTCTGAACTGGAAGAAGGCCAAATTTGAAGAAATGAGAAAGGATCTAAAAAGCATGGATTGGGACAGGTTGTTCTCTGGCAAAGGGGCCCAAAACTGTTGACAGTACTCCAAGTGCAGCCTGACTGATGTCTTATAAATCTTCGTATTATCTCCTTGTTTTTATATTCTATTCCCCTTGAAATAAATGCCAACATTGCATTTGCCTTCTTTAACACAGACTCAACCTGTAAATCAACCTCTGGAAGTCTTGCACAAGGACTCTTGAGTCCCTCTGCACATCTGATGTTTGAACCTTCTCCCCATTTAGATAATAGTCTGCACTATTGTTCCTTTTACCAAAATGCATTATCATACATTTCCCAACACTGTATTCCATCTGCCACTTTTCTGCCCATTCTTCCGATTTTTGCAAGTCTTGCTGCAATCACATTGCCTCCTCAGCACTACCTACCCCTTCAGCTTTCACCTATCTTCATATCATCCGTAAACATTGCCACAATACCAATCAATTCCACTATCCAAATCATTGACAAACAATGTGAAAAGTAGCAGTCCCGATACTGACCCCTGAGGAACACCACTAGTCACTGGCAGTCAACCAGAAAAGGCTCCCTTTATTCCCACTCACTGCCTCCTGCCTGCCAGTCATTCCTCTATCAATGTCAGTATATTTCCAGTAACACCACAGGATTTTATCTTGTTAAGCAGCCTCATGTGAGGCACCTTATCAAATGCCTTCTAAAAATCTAAGTAAATGACATCCACTACCTCTCCTTTGTCCACCCTGCTTGTTACTTTCTCAAAAGAATTCTAACAGATTCATCAGGCAAGATTTCCCCTTGCAGAAACCATGCTGATTTAGACTTACTTTATCACTAAGTACCCTGAAACTAAGTCTCCAAGTACCCTGAAACCTCTTCCTTAATAATGGACTCCAACACTTTCCCAACCACTGAGGTTAGGCTAACTGGCCTATAATTTCCTTTCTTTTTCCTTCCTCCCTTCTTAAAGAGTAGAGTGACATTTGCAATCTGCCAGTCCTCCGGGACCATGCCAGAATCAAGTGATTCTTGAAAGATCATGACTAATGCATCGTAATCTCTTCAGCAACCTCTCTCAGGACCTTGGGATGTAATCCATCTGGTCCAGAGGACTTATCCACCTTAAGACCTTCCAGGCTGTCTAGCACTTTTTCCTTTGTAATAGCAATGGCACTCATTTCTGTTCCCTGACACTCACGGACCACTGACACACTGCTAGTGTCTTCCACAGTAAAGACTGAAGCAAAGTACTTATTAAATTCTTTTTCTATTTCTTTGTTTCCCATTACCACCTCACCAGCATCATTTCTAGTGGCCCAATATCAACTCTCACCTCCCTTTTATTCTTTATATAACTGAAAAAGCTTTTAGTATCATACTTTATGCCATCAGCCAGTTTGCCCTCATATTTCATCTATTCCTTTCTTATAGCATTTACAGTTGCCTTTTGCTGGATTTTAAAAACTTTCCAATCATCCAACTTCCCACTCACTTTTGCTACCTTATATACCCTTTCCTTGGCTTTTATGTAGTTCTTAACTTCCCTTGTCAGCCACGGTTGCCTACCCCTGCCATTTGAGAACAATTTCTTCTGTGGGACATATGGATCCTCGCTTTGTGGACTATTCCCAGAAACTTCAGCCACCTCTGCTTTGCCATCATTCCTGGCAGTATCCTTCTCCAATCCACCTGTGCAAGCACAACTCTCACGCTTCTGTAACTCCCTTTATTCCACTGTGATACTAATACATGTGACTTATGCTTCTGCCTCTCAGATTGCAGTATGAATTCAATCATATTATGTCAAGTTATTACACAATATCCAATCTAAGATAGCCTTTCCCTGAGTAGGCTTGAGCACAAGCTGCTCTAAAAAGCCAGCTCATAGGTGTTCAACAAAATCCCTATCTTGAGATCCGACACCAATCTGATTTTTCTAATTCCCTTGTATATACAAGTCCTCCATTACAACTGTGACATTACCCTTATTACATGCCCTTTCCAGCTCCCTTTGCAATCTCAACCCCACATCTTGGCTCCTATTTGGAGGCCTATATATGGTTCCAGTGTTTTTTTTTACCCTTGCAGTTTGTTAACTCCACCCACGAAGATTCAACATTGTCTGACCCTCTGTCACTTCTTTCTGAAGATGGAATTCCATCTCCTACGAACAGAGCCACACCATCGCCTATGCCTTCCTGCCTGTTCTTTCAATACAAAGTACTGTATCTCCTTAGATGTTAAGATCCCAACTCAGACAAAGAAAGTACGACAGTGGCTATATTTCATTAGGAGTTTGAGAAAATTTGGCATGTCACCAAAAACCCTTGAAAATTTCTACAGATGTACCATGGAGAGCATTCTAAATGGCTGCATCACCATCTGGCATGGTTGGTGGGGGGGGTTACTGCATAGGATTGAATTAAGCTGCCGAGAACTGTAAACTTAGTCGGCCCTGTCATGAGCACTAGCCTCCTTAGTATCCAGGGAATCTTCAAGGAGCACGATGTCCATCATTTAGGACCTCCATCGCCCAGGTTATGACCCCATGAAGAAGGAGGCACACACTCAATGATTCAAGAACATTTCTTTTCTATTATTACGTATTGCGATGTACTGTTGCCTCAAAAGCAACAAGTTTCATGATACATGCCGGTGATATTAAACCTGACTCTGAGTGTGATTGAAATCAAATGACCTTGCCTGGTGTTTCAGGGCTGGGTATGTCTGCATTCATGCCACCCCGCCGCCCCTGGCACTCCGTCACTGCCACCATGCTTCACCCTCGCTATTCCCAACATCCTTGCTCCTACCAGATTTACAAACTTGCTCTCCACTCCATGTTGACAAAGACGGTACTGTGCAAAAATCTTAGTCACCCTGACCCTTTGCACAGTACTATATACCATACACAACCATAAGATTCATCTTCTTGCAGACAGTCACAAGATAAAGAAACACAGTAAACTTCATAAAAGACCCCACACTACAAAGACAGTCATATGTCCAATGTACAAAAAAGAAAGAACAAATCATGCAAACAATCCACAGAATATGAACCACAAGAGTCCCTGAAAGTAAATCCACAGCCATGGAGCCATTTCAGCACTGAGGTACGCGTCGATGGCCGCAGTACCACCTTGCAGAATATACTGAGGACATAAATATGATTCAGAAGTATGATCAAAAATAGCGTGGATGGAGTTCTATCCACGATCTGTCAGCATGGATGTCGCCATAAAATTCTACAGTATAAAACAAGGCCACCCCGCCCATCGTGTGCATGCTAACCACTACGTACCCATGTATACTGATCTGTTACCACTACTGGCCTGTAACTGTGCCTTGGTGGCATAAATTGCTGCAGCATGTAAAATTTTGTTTTGGAGTATTATGTGGTTCTGGTTGTCCCACTGTGGAAAGGGTGCAGAAAAGGTTCACCAGGATGCTGCTTGAATTAGAGGGTATGAGTTACAAGGAGAGGTTAGGCAAATTTGGGTGGGTTTATATGAAGCATAAGAGGTTGAGGGGAGACCTGATAAAGTTTTAAAATTATGGATAGGATAAATAGTCAGAATCTTTTCCCCATGGTAGAAATGTCAAACACTAAATGACATGTTTTTAAGTTAGGGGGGAAAATTTAAAGGCGATATAAGAGACAAATTTTTTAATGCAGCGAGAGGAAGGTCACGAGGGGTAGTAGTGGAAGCAGGTAGTTTAAGCTTTTAGACAGGCACCTGAATATGAAGAATGAAGGGATATGGATGACTCACAGGAAAAGGACACTTAGTATCAAGATAGTCATAACATTCTGAGCCAAATGGCCTGTCTCGTGCTGTACTGATCTCTGTTTGTGTTGTAAGTGGTTATTTCTTAAATGTTGGGAGACCCTCATTCACCACCATTCCTTCAGGCAGTTCAGATGTTCCAGGTCCCAAACCTACAGCCCCCCCTCCCCACCCCTGCCCGCGGTGTAAATTCTTCTTCATCAAATCCAGTTTAAATCTCTTATCCTAAAACTCCATCCACCAGCTTTAATCCCCTCCTCTATGGTGAAAACTTCCCTGCTATCCATCCAGTCTTATAGTTTTGTCCATCTCTGTTTCCACTCAACTCCACCTCCCCCAGTCTCCTCTGCTTCCAGGAAAACAGGCCCAGCCTCTCTAGTCTCACCCCCTAACTAAAACCCACCAACTCAGGTGAACCTCCTCTGCACCCGCTCCAGGATAGTCAGTCCTTCCTATAGCATTCTAACCAGAAAAGTACATTATACCTCAGCTGGGGCCTAACCAATGTTTTATGACATTGTGGTATAAATTCCTTGTTCTTACCTTCATTAGGGTGCCACAGTAGTGCAGTGGTTAATGCAACATTACTACAACTCAAGCAACAGACTTTGGAGTTCAGTTCCGATATCACCTGTAAGGAGTCTGTACGTCCTCCCCGCGGAATGTGTGGGTTTTCTCCAGGTGCTCTGGTTTCCTCCCACAGTCCAAAGACTGGTAGTAGGTTTGTTGGTAAATGATTAGGCTAGGGTTAAATCAGGGGTGGCTGGGTTGCTGATTCAAAGTACCAGAAGGGCTTACTCCACGCTGTATCTCAATAATAAATAAAACACAAGTATCCATGTGCCATTTTTTCACTAGTTTATCTACCTGAGCTCACTTTCAAAGAATCTTGGATTTGTATGCCACGTGGTGTATGTTCTTGCCTCGTGTTTCTCAGGATTAAATTCCATCTGCTGTTGCCCTGCCCAATTTACCAACCCAAAATATCATCCTCATTCAAAGTTCAAAGTAAATTTATTACCAAAGAACATATATGTACTACTGCTGCTATTGTGTGGTCCAGAATCTCCGGAGGAGAAGGCCCCGAGTCCTCGGCTTTGCTTGCTGCTCGGTGGCCGGGGCGGGGTTGAAGCACTCGGCAGAGGATGGTGCTTGGAGAGGCTGTGTCAGAGGGGCTGCTCGGAGGCTTGAAGTTTTCGGACAGACTCAGAGTCCGCTGCTGTCGGGTGCTTCCAATGGTGCTGCATCGGCAAGTTGGCAGTGCTTGAAGGTTCATGGCAGGGAGAGTTTCTCCGTTCTGCCGCCTGCGTGAGATGATGAGGCTATCGGGACTTTGAGACTTTTTTTTTACCGTGCCCATGGTCTGCTCTTTATCAAATTATGGTATTGCTTTGCACTGTTGTAACTATAATTATGTGGTTTTGTTAGTTTTAGTTTTGGTTTGTCCTGTGTTTTCTTGTGATATCATTCTGGAGGAATGTTGTATCATTTTTTAATGCATGCATTTCTAAATGACAATAAATGAGGACTGAGTGTCCTCATAATCTAATCTATGTCACCATAAGCAGTAGCTTCTCCATACCAGACAGTAATGCTCTCCACGGTACAGGACAGTTTGAGTGGTTAAGAGTATACTCAGAACCAATTAACACACATTATATGATTTAATCGGGACAAAAGAACACACATTAGAATGTATCCAAGGAAATTTGGTAGGCATGAGAACTGTATTCAGGATAATCAAGCATGTATTACAACTGTTCTCTTGAAGTAAGCACACATAAAGGATTGAGCTAGGAAAGATTAGCCTGCAATGAGGGTTATAGACTCAACAGCTTTATCACAGACATAACCCTCCCCACTATCAATGACATCTTCAAGAGACGATGCTTTCTTCTCATGATTACTATTGGGAAAGAGGTACAGGAGCCTGAAGACCCACACTCAATGATTCAGTAACATCTTCTTCTCCAAAGCCGTCAGATTTCTGAATGGTCCATGAACCCATGAACATTACCTCATTATTCTTTTTATTTGCACTATTTATTTTGTAGTTTACCATATTTTATTTTTGTCCTTGCACTGTACTGCTACAAAAAGATCAGATTTCAGATCATCTAAGTCAGCAATAATGAACCTGTTCTGATGATTCCGATAGCCTGCATTGTAACAGTATAATGAGCTTGCTTATACTTACCAGAACTGTACCCTAGGCACATTAGAGTCTTTACAATTGCATCCAGGACAGTTAGTGTACAATAAAACTTTACTCAGAACATCTGAGCATGAATTAGGACTGGTCTTCAGGACAAGCAATGGGCTTGATAAAGCCCTCCTCGGCACAAGGAGTGCTGCTGCAGGAAAGCAGCATCTATCATCAAGCACTCCCACCATGTTCTCTTTTTCCACGGCTGCCATCGGGTAGTAAGTATAGGAAACTTAGGTCCCACACCACAGGTTTAGGAACAGTTATTACCCTTCACCCACCAGGCTTCTGAACCAGAGGGGATATCTTCACTCACCACATCACTGGATTGTTTCCACCAACCTAAGGACTCACTTTCAAGGGCTCTTCATCTTATGTTCTCAATATTTATTGTTTATTTATTTTTTTCTTTTTCTATTTTCATAGTTCATTGTCTTTTTCTAAAAAGTTGAGCTATATATTTTTTTAGGTATCAATCACAAACAAGGAAAAATCTGCAGGAGCTAAAAATCCAAGCAACACACACATACAAATTTCTGGAGGACACAGCAGGTCAGGCAGCATCTATGGAAAAGAGTACATTCAACGTTTCGGGCTGAGACCCTTCATATATTTTTTGTGCCTGTTTTTCTGCTATCATAATTATATAAATTATTTATGCTGTGTGACTGTCCATACTCTGCTTAGCACCTTGGCCCCGGAGGAACACGGTTTCATTTGGCTGTCTTGATGTGTGTGGTTGAATGACAATTAAACTTGTACATTGGTTGTTTGTCCATCTTGCGTGCAGTTCTTTATTGATTCTATGGTGTTTCTTTGTATTTACTGTGAATGACTGAAAAAATGAATCTCAGGATTGGATATGGTAAGAGTTACAGTTATCCACTTTGATAGACTTACTTTGAAGTTAGCATGCATTAGAATTGTACTTACAATTTAGTAAGGTACTAAGGACAAGCTAGCAGGCATTAGAGTTCTATCATATTAGCAGGCATTGCAACTGTATATAGAATAAGTCATGATATGGAGTCATAGAGCATTACAACAGAGAAATAGGCCCTTCAGCCCATCTAATCCACGTCAGTCTGTTTTCTGCCTAGCCCATCTGCCTGCACTTGGACAATAACCTTCCTATCCAAACTTTTCTTTAAAGACACCTAATGGAGAATTACTTTGTGCAGAGTTGAGGAGTACCTGGAACAAGCTGCCAGAGGAAGTGTTGAGGCAGGTACGATTGCATTTGGATAGGTACATGGAGGGGAAGGGTTTGGAGGGTCATAGGCCAATCATGGATAACTGGCACGAGTAGGGAGGATGCTGTGGTCAGCATGGACCAGTTGGGCCGAAGAGCCTGCTTCTGCACTGTATCACTCTATTCTAAATTAGACAATTGAACCTGCATCTAATACAGTCATAGAAATGGATAGGAGTGCACTTTTAATAATAGAACCTCCATTCGAATTTTTTCCAGAACAAGCCTGCACGGGTAGACTGCCATGGTAGTATAGTGGTTACAGCAACTGAGTTCATAGTTCAATTCTAGTGTCCTCTGTAAGAAGGTTTGTATATTCTTCCCACGTGCGCATGGGTTTCCTCCCAAACAGCAGCAGGCAAATGATGAAACAAGATGTCATCATCCACTGAACTAACCTCAGACAGGTTAACATGAATACAGTTGTCCTCAAGATGTCAGCATGGTTAAGAACTATAATCAAGACAGGTTGGCAGAGTTAGAGCAATCCCAGAATCAATTAGCTGCTGTGAGATTGCATAGCAAATGAGATATCGTCACTGTGATCCAGGGTCACATCCTTTGAAAGGAACTTCACTGCTTTGTCTAAATATTAGAGCACCTGTTTGTTTTCTATTCCTTCCTTCAGGTTAAGTAAAATAATTTGGTTTTCTAAGTAAATGCTGTATCAATGTCTACACTTCCACAGAGATCCAACGCCATCTACAGGCTCCCAGTCAGATGTTCTTCAGTCTCACCCTCAGCCTAAAAACCCGGCTTCTCGCCTGTCATCCTACACAACAGCCATGTTTGCAATTCATTTGGAGCCTATTCCCCAAGGATAACCAGAACCTGGCAGTACTAAGGTCATATTGCAGGGAGATTCGGTGCCTTGTGCCACTACAACCAGTATCCAAGGTGAGACATTGCACCTGTCATTACTATAGCCCAAAGCACCATGAATCATTACTTTTTATTACTCTAGCCTGTAACAATGTGATCTTCCAAAGCAAGCATTTGTTCCCAACACTCATCTAAGGGCTCTAAGGAGAGGCAGTGCCAGCCACAACAACAGAGTGGAGTGTTTAGTGACCAGTGTCACTTAAAGAAGTGTCCCAGTGAGAAGCAGGCCAGTCATTTCCAGAGCCAGAGCTCAGACGGAACTAGTGCGGAGCTGGGTGCCTGGAATGTGCTGCCAGGTGTGATGCAGATACAGTAGAGGCTTTTACGAGGCTCTTTAATATCCAGACAAACAAGGAACATGGATCATGGGCAGGTAGAAGGAGTTAGTTCAATTAGGTGCTAGTGGCTTAATTAGTTCAGTGCAACATTGTGGCCAAAGGGCCAGTTACTGCACTATACCATTATTTATTTATTGTAGTGTAGTGTAGTGTATATGGATTTCAGCAAGGCATTTGATAAGGTACCCCATACAAGGCTTATTGAGAAAGTAAGGAAGCATGGGATCCAAGGGGACATTGCTTTGTGGATCCAGAACTGGCTTACCCACAGAAGGCAAAGAGTGGTTGTAGACGGGTCATATTCTGCATGGAGGCCGGTGACCAGTGGTGTGCCTCAGGGATCCATTCTGGGACCCCGACTCTTTATGATTTTTATAAATGACCTGGATGAGGAAGTGGAGGGATAGATTAGTAAATTTGCTGTTAACACAAAGGTTTGGGGTGTTGTGAATAGTGTAGAGGGCTATCAGAAGTTACAGCGGGACATGAATAGGATGCAAAACCGGGCTGAGAAGTGGCAGATGAAATTCAATCCAGAAAAGTGTGAGGTAGTTCATTTTGGTGGGTCAAATATGATGGCAGAATATAGTATTAATGGTAAGACTCTTGGCAGTGTGGAGAATCAGAGAAATCTTGGGGTCCAAGTCCATAGGACACTCAAAACTGCTGCGCAGGTTGACTCTGTGGTTAAGAAGGCATACAGTGCATTGTCCTTCATCAATCGTGGGATTGAGTTTAAGAGCTGAGAGGTAATGTTGCAGCTATATAGGACCCTGGTCAGACCCCACTTGGAGTTCTGTGCTCAATTCTGGTCGCCTCACTACAGGAAGGATGTGGAAACCATAGAAAGGGTGCAGAGGAGATTTACAAGGATGTTGCCTGGATTGGGGAGCATGCCTTATGAGAACAGGTTGAGTGAACTCAGCCTTTTCTCCTTGGAGCAACAAAGGTGACCTGATAGAGGCGTATAAGATGATGAGAGGCATTGATTGTGTGAATAGTCAGGGGCTTTTCCCCAGGGCTGAAATGGCTAGCACCAGAGGGCATAGTTTTAAGGTGCTTGGAAGTAGGTACAGAGGAGATGTCAGGGGTAAGTTTTTTTTTTACGCAGAGACTGGTGAGTGTGTGGAATGGGCTGCCAGAGGCGGCGGTGGAGGCGGAAACAATAGGGTCTTTTAAGAGACTCCTGGATGGCTACATGGAGCTTAGAAAAATAGAGGGCTATGGGTAACCCTAGGTAGTTCTAAGGTAAGGACATATTCAGCATAGTTTTGTGGGCCAAAGGGCCTGTATTGTGCTGTAGGTTTTCTGTGTTCTATGAAATACAGAACAGATTAGGTCCTTTCAGCCACATTGCCCAACAAACCCCTGATTTAACCCTAACCTAATTCGGAACAATTAACCTACTAGCCAGTACATCTTTGGACTGTGAGAGGAAATTGGAGCAGCCAGAGAACGCCCATGCATTCCACATGGGGGATGTACAGACTGAATGCCAACACCCTGAGCTGTAATAGTCCTGTTAACTGCTACACTACTGTGGGCCCTGTTCTAGTCCCAGGCACTACTTCAGCTAGTGGATTGCGAAGCGTCAATCTTGTAGTCACCAGAGGTGAGACACCAGTGACCCTGGAAACACCAGAACCAGTCTGGCAGTGTCATGCAGCATTGTCTAGTGGTACCAGAGTGTTCATGATTAGGCCAGAACTGTGCCTAACACTGACTCCAGTACTGTGAAGTGTGTGTTTGTCACTACTGGAATCAGTACACTGTGCAAGTGTGTGCTCGTCACTACTGGAATCAGTACACAAGTGCAAGTGTGTACTTGTCACCACTGGAATCAGTACGCCAGTGCAAGTGTGTGCTTGTCACTACTGGAATCACTACACCTGTGCAATTGGTTGCTTGTCACTACTGGAATCAGTACGCCAGTGCAAGTGTGTGCTTGTCACTACTGGAATCAGTACACCTGTACAAGTGGCTGCTTGTCACTACTGGAATCAATACGCCAGTGCAAGTAGCTGCTTGTCACTACTGGAATTAGTACACCAGTGCAAGTAGCTGCTTGTCACTACTGGAATTAGTACACCAGCGCAAGTGCCTCCTCAAACAGAGTTGCAAAGGGGGCCGTGCCTGGCACTAGCACTAGCACTAGCACAGCCAGTAAGCAAGTGGAAGTCAGTGCAGCTACCATTAGGCTCAGTATCTCAGGCTGTGCTTGGTCCTTTGTGAGTGAGGGATGGTGCGTGGTACTGGTCATACCCAAGTGAAAGGCAACAATTGGAACTATTAGTCAGGCTCCTATGAGAATCAGTGCCTAATATTACTAGTTAAAATCCCAGAGAGACTGGCCAGTACAAACAGTATCTCAATGAAAGTGCCAAATACCAGGTTGATATTAACTCATAGTAAAGTCAGGTTTACAAATTAAAGGGATGTAGATACAACAGATAGTGTGAAACTTTTCTCCATGTCAGATGTGTCTATAACCAGAGGACATGGATTTAAGGTAAGAGCTTGAAGACTTGTGTGGCACAGCAGCATAGCGGTTACTGCTATGTTAGGGTTCGTGTACTGTGAGCGTTCTATGTTACGGTTCGTGTACTGTGAGCGTGCTATGTTAGGGTTCATGTCCTGTGAGCGATCTATGTTAGGGTTCATGTCCTGTGAGCGTGCTATGTTAGGGTTCGTGTACTGTGAGCGTGCTATGTTAGGGTTCGTGTCCTGTGAGCGTGCTATGTTAGGCTTCGTGTCCTGTGAGCGTTCTATGTTACGGTTCGTGTCCTGTGAGCGATCTATGTTAGGGTTCATGTCCTGTGAGCGATCTATGTTAGGGTTCGTGTACTGTGAGCGTTCTATGTTAGGCTTCGTGTCCTGTGAGCGTTCTATGTTAGGCTTCGTGTACTGTGAGCGTGCTATGTTAGGGTTCGTGTCCTGTGAGCGTTCTATGTTAGGGTTCGTGTCCTGTGAGCGTGCTATGTTAGGGTTCATGTACTGTGAGCGTTCTATGTTAGGCTTCGTGTCCTGTGAGCGTTATATGTTAGGGTTCGTGTACTGTGAGCATGCTATGTTAGGCTTCGTGTCCTGTGAGCGTGCTATGTTAGGCTTCGTGTACTGTGAGCGTTCTATGTTAGGGTTCGTGTACTGTGAGCGTGCTATGTTAGGGTTCGTGTCCTGTGAGCGATCTATGTTAGGCTTTGTGTCCTGTGAGCGTGCTATGTTAGGGTTCGTGTCCTGTGAGCAATCTATGTTAGGGTTCGTCTCCTGTGAGCGTGCTATGTTAGGCTTCGTGTACTGTGAGCGTGCTATGTTAGGCTTCGCGTCCTGTGAGCGTGCTATGTTAGGTTTCGTGGACTGTGAGCGATCTATGTTAGGGTTCGTGTCCTGTGAGCGTTCTATCTTAGGGTTCGTGTCCTGTGAGCGTGCTATGTTAGGGTTCGTGTACTGTGAGCGTGCTATGTTAGGTTTCGTGTCCTGTGAGCGTGCTATGTTAGGCTTCGTGTACTGTGAGCGTGCTATGTTAGGGTTAGTGTACTGTGAGCGACCTATGTTAGGCTTCGTGTCCTGTGAGCGTGCTATGTTAGGGTGCATGTCCTGTGAGCGATCTATGTTAGGGTTCGTGTCCTGTGAGCGTGCTATGTTAGGCTTCGTATACTGTGAGCGTGCTATGTTAGGGTTCGTGTACTGTGAGCGTGCTATGTTAGGGTTCGTGTACTGTGAGCGATCTATGTTAGGGTTCGTGTCCTGTGAGCGTTCTATGTTAGGGTTCATGTCCTGTGAGCGTGCTATGTTAGGGTTCGTGTACTGTGAGCGTGCTATGTTAGGCTTCGTGTCCTGTGAGCGTTCTATGTTAGGCTTCGTGTAATGTGAGCGTTCTATGTTAGGGTTCATGTACTGTAAGCGTGCTATGTTAGGCTTCGTGTACTGTGAGCGTTCTATGTTAGGGTTCGTGTCCTGTGAGCGTGTTATTTTAGGGTTCGTGTCCTGTGAGCGTTCTATGTTAGGGTTCGTGTACTGTGAGCGATCTATGTTAGGGTTCGTGTCCTGTGAGCGTGCTATGTTAGGCTTCGTGTCCTGTGAGCGATCTATGTTAGGGTTCGTGCACTGTGAGCGTTCTATGTTAGGGTTCGTGTCCTATGAGCGTGCTATGTTAGGGTTCGTGTCCTGTGAGCGTTCTATGTTAGGGTTCGTGTACCGTGAGAGTGCTATGTTAGGGTTCGTGTACTGTGAGCGTTCTATGTTAGGGTTTGTGTACTGTGAGCGTTTTATGTTAGGGTTCGTGTACTGTGAGCGTGCTATGTTAGGGTTCGTGTACTGTGAGAGTGCTATGTTAGGGTTCCTGTACTGAGAGCGTGCTATGTTAGGGTTCGTGTACTGTGAGCGTGCTATGTTAGGGTTCGTGTACTGTGAGAGTGCTATGTTAGGGTTCGTGTACTGTGAGCGTTCTATGTTAGGGTTCGTGTACTGTGAGCGTTTTATGTTAGGGTTCGTGTACCGTGAGCGTTCTATGTTAGGGTTCATGTACTGTGAGCATGCAATGTTAGGCTTCGTGTCCTGTGAGCGTTCTATGTTAGGGTTCGTGTACTGTGAGCAATCTATGTAAGGGTTCGTGTACTGTGAGCGTGCTATGTTAGGCTTCGTGTCCTGTGAGCGTTCTATGTTAGGGTTAGTGTCCTGTAAGCGTGCTATGTTAGGCTTCGTGTACTGTGAGCGTTCTATGTTAGGGTTCGTGTACTGTGAGCGTGCTATGTTAGGCTTCGTGTAATGTGAGCGTGCTATGTTAGGGTTCGTCTCCTGTGAGCGTTCTATGTTAGGGTTCGTGTCCTGTGAGCGTGCTATGTTAGGCTTCGTGTACTGTGAGCTTGCTATGTTAGGCTTCGTGTCCTGTGAGCGTGCTATGTTAAGGTTCGTGTCCAGTGAGCGATCTATGTTAGGCTTCGTGTCCTGTGAGCGTTCTATGTTAGGCTCCGTGTACTGTGAGCGTACTATGTTAGGCTTCGTGTAATGTGAGCGTTCTATGTTAGGCTTCGTGTACTGTGAGCGTGCTATGTTAGGGTTCGTGTCCTGTGAGCGTTCTATGTTATGGTTCGTGTCCTGTGAGCGTGCTATGTTAGGGTTCGTGTCCTGTGAGCGATCTATGTTAGGCTTCGTGTCCTGTGAGCGATTTATGTTAGGGTTCGTGTACTGTGAGCGTGCTATGTTAGGCTTCGTGTACTGTGAGCGTGCTATGTTAGGCTTCGTGTCCTGTGAGCGTGCTATGTTAGGGTTCGTGTCCTGTGAGCGTTCTATGTTAGGGTTCGTGTACCGTCAGAGTGCTATGTTAGGGTTCGTGTCCTGTGAGCGTGCTATGTTAGGGTTCGTGTCCTGTGAGCGTTCTATGTTAGGCTTCGTGTACTGTGAGCGTGCTATGTTAGGCTTCGTGTCCTGTGAGCGTGCTATGTTAGGGTTCCTGTCCTGTGAGCGTTCTATGTTAGGGTTCGTGTACTGTGAGAGTGCTATGTAAGGGTTCGTGTACTGTGAGCGTTCTATGTTAGGGCTCGTGTACTGTGAGTGTTTTATGTTAGGGTTCGTGTACTGTGAGCGTGCTATGTTAGTGTTCGTGTACTGTGAGAGTGCTATGTTAGGGTTCGTGTACTGTGAGCGATCTATGTTAGGGTTCGTGTACTGTGAGCGTTTTATGTTAGGGTTCGCGTCCTGTGAGCGTTCTATGTTAGGGTTCGTGTACTGTGAGAGTGCTATGTTAGGGTTCGTGTACTGTGAGCGTTCTATGTTAGGGTTCATGTACTGTGAGCATGCTATGTTAGGCTTCGTGTCCTGTGAGCGTTCTATGTTAGGGTTCGTGTACTGTGAGCGATCTATGTAAGGGTTCGTGTACTGTGAGCGTGCTATGTTAGGCTTCGTGTCCTGTGAGCGTTCCATTTTAGGGTTAGTGTCCTGTAAGCGTGCTATGTTAGGCTTCGTGTACTGTGAGCGTGCTATGTTAGGCTTCGTATACTGTGAGCGTGCTATGTTAGGGTTCGTGTACTGTGAGCGTGCTATGTTAGGGTTCGTGTACTGTGAGCGATCTATGTTAGGGTTCGTGTCCTGTGAGCGTTCTATGTTAGGGTTCATGTCCTGTGAGCGTGCTATGTTAGGGTTCGTGTACTGTGAGCGTGCTATGTTAGGCTTCGTGTCCTGTGAGCGTTCTATGTTAGGCTTCGTGTAATGTGAGCGTTCTATGTTAGGGTTCATGTACTGTAAGCGTGCTATGTTAGGCTTCGTGTACTGTGAGCGTTCTATGTTAGGGTTCGTGTCCTGTGAGCGTGTTATTTTAGGGTTCGTGTCCTGTGAGCGTTCTATGTTAGGGTTCGTGTACTGTGAGCGATCTATGTTAGGGTTCGTGTCCTGTGAGCGTGCTATGTTAGGCTTCGTGTCCTGTGAGCGATCTATGTTAGGGTTCGTGCACTGTGAGCGTTCTATGTTAGGGTTCGTGTCCTATGAGCGTGCTATGTTAGGGTTCGTGTCCTGTGAGCGTTCTATGTTAGGGTTCGTGTACCGTGAGAGTGCTATGTTAGGGTTCGTGTACTGTGAGCGTTCTATGTTAGGGTTTGTGTACTGTGAGCGTTTTATGTTAGGGTTCGTGTACTGTGAGCGTGCTATGTTAGGGTTCGTGTACTGTGAGAGTGCTATGTTAGGGTTCCTGTACTGAGAGCGTGCTATGTTAGGGTTCGTGTACTGTGAGCGTGCTATGTTAGGGTTCGTGTACTGTGAGAGTGCTATGTTAGGGTTCGTGTACTGTGAGCGTTCTATGTTAGGGTTCGTGTACTGTGAGCGTTTTATGTTAGGGTTCGTGTACCGTGAGCGTTCTATGTTAGGGTTCATGTACTGTGAGCATGCAATGTTAGGCTTCGTGTCCTGTGAGCGTTCTATGTTAGGGTTCGTGTACTGTGAGCAATCTATGTAAGGGTTCGTGTACTGTGAGCGTGCTATGTTAGGCTTCGTGTCCTGTGAGCGTTCTATGTTAGGGTTAGTGTCCTGTAAGCGTGCTATGTTAGGCTTCGTGTACTGTGAGCGTTCTATGTTAGGGTTCGTGTACTGTGAGCGTGCTATGTTAGGCTTCGTGTAATGTGAGCGTGCTATGTTAGGGTTCGTCTCCTGTGAGCGTTCTATGTTAGGGTTCGTGTCCTGTGAGCGTGCTATGTTAGGCTTCGTGTACTGTGAGCTTGCTATGTTAGGCTTCGTGTCCTGTGAGCGTGCTATGTTAAGGTTCGTGTCCAGTGAGCGATCTATGTTAGGCTTCGTGTCCTGTGAGCGTTCTATGTTAGGCTCCGTGTACTGTGAGCGTACTATGTTAGGCTTCGTGTAATGTGAGCGTTCTATGTTAGGCTTCGTGTACTGTGAGCGTGCTATGTTAGGGTTCGTGTCCTGTGAGCGTTCTATGTTAGGGTTCGTGTCCTGTGAGCGTGCTATGTTAGGGTTCGTGTCCTGTGAGCGATCTATGTTAGGCTTCGTGTCCTGTGAGCGATCTATGTTAGGGTTCGTGTACTGTGAGCGTGCTATGTTAGGCTTCGTGTACTGTGAGCGTGCTATGTTAGGCTTCGTGTCCTGTGAGCGTGCTATGTTAGGGTTCGTGTCCTGTGAGCGTGCTATGTTAGGGTTCGTGTCCTGTGAGCGTTCTATGTTAGGCTTCGTGTACTGTGAGCGTGCTATGTTAGGCTTCGTGTCCTGTGAGCGTGCTATGTTAGGGTTCCTGTCCTGTGAGCGTTCTATGTTAGGGTTCGTGTACTGTGAGAGTGCTATGTAAGGGTTCGTGTACTGTGAGCGTTCTATGTTAGGGCTCGTGTACTGTGAGTGTTTTATGTTAGGGTTCGTGTACTGTGAGCGTGCTATGTTAGTGTTCGTGTACTGTGAGAGTGCTATGTTAGGGTTCGTGTACTGTGAGCGATCTATGTTAGGGTTCGTGTACTGTGAGCGTTTTATGTTAGGGTTCGCGTCCTGTGAGCGATCTATGTTAGGGTTCGTGTACTGTGAGAGTGCTATGTTAGGGTTCGTGTACTGTGAGCGTTCTATGTTAGGGTTCATGTACTGTGAGCATGCTATGTTAGGCTTCGTGTCCTGTGAGCGTTCTATGTTAGGGTTCGTGTACTGTGAGCGATCTATGTAAGGGTTCGTGTACTGTGAGCGTGCTATGTTAGGCTTCGTGTCCTGTGAGCGTTCCATTTTAGGGTTAGTGTCCTGTAAGCGTGCTATGTTAGGCTTCGTGTACTGTGAGCGTGCTATGTTAGGCTTCGTGTAATGTGAGCGTGCTATGTTAGGGTACGTGTCCTGTGAGCGTTCTATGTTAGGGTTCGTGTCCTGTGAGCGTGCTATGTTAGGCTTCGTGTACTGTGAGCTTGCTATGTTAGGCTTCGTGTCCTGTGAGCGTGCTATGTTAGGGTTCGTGTCCTGTGAGCGATCTATGTTAGGCTTCGTGTCCTGTGAGCGTTCTATGTTAGGCTTCGTGTACTGTGAGCGTACTATGTTAGGCTTCGTGTCCTGTGAGCGTTCTATGTTAGGGTTCGTGTCGTGTGAGCGATCTATGTTAGGGTTCGTGTCCTGTGAGCGATCTATGTTAGGCTTCGTGTACTGTGAGCGTGCTATGTTAGGGTTCGTGTCCTGTGAGCATTCTATGTTAGGGTTCGTGTACCGTGAGAGTGCTATGTAAGGGTTCGTGTACTGTGAGCGTTCTCTGTTAGGGTTCGTGTACTGTGAGCGTTTTATGTTAGGGTTCGTGTACTGTGAGCGTGCTATGTTAGTGTTCGTGTACTGTGAGAGTGCTATGTTAGGGTTCGTGTACTGTGAGCGATCTATGTTAGGGTTCGTGTACTGTGAGCGTTTTATGTTAGGGTTCGCGTCCTGTGAGCGTTCTATGTTAGGGTTCGTGTACTGTGAGAGTGCTATGTTAGGGTTCGTGTACTGTGAGCGTTCTATGTTAGGGTTCATGTACTGTGAGCATGCTATGTTAGGCTTCGTGTCCTGTGAGCGTTCTATGTTAGGGTTCGTGTACTGTGAGCGTTCTATGTAAGGGTTCGTGTCCTGTGAGCGTGCTATGTTAGGGTTCGTGTACTGTGAGCGATCTATGTAAGGGTTCGTGTACTGTCAGCGTGCTATGTTAGGGTTCGTGTACTGTGAGCGTTCTATGTTAGGCTTCGTGTCCTGTGAGCGATCTATGTAAGGGTTCGTGTACTGTGAGCGTGCTATGTTAGGCTTCGTGTCCTGTGAGCGTTCCATTTTAGGGTTAGTGTCCTGTAAGCGTGCTATGTTAGGCTTCGTGTACTGTGAGCGTGCTATGTTAGGCTTCGTGTAATGTGAGCGTGCTATGTTAGGGTTCGTGTCCTGTGAGCGTTCTATGTTAGGGTTCGTGTCCTGTGAGCGTGCTATGTTAGGCTTCGTGTACTGTGAGCGTGCTATGTTAGGCTTCGTGTCCTGTGAGCGTGCTATGTTAGGGTTCGTGTCCTGTGAGCGTTCTATGTTAGGGTTCGTGTCCTGTGAGCGATCTATGTTAGGGTTCGTGTCCTGTGAGCGATCTATGTTAGGCTTCGTGTCCTGTGAGCGTTCTATGTTAGGCTCCGTGTACTGTGAGCGTACTATGTTAGGCTTCGTGTAATGTGAGCGTTCTATGTTAGGGTTCGTGTACTGTGAGCGTGCTATGTTAGGCTTCGTGTACTGTGAGCGTGCTATGTTAGGGTTCGTGTCCTGTGAGCGTGCTATGTTAGGGTTCGTGTGCTGTGAGCGATCTATGTTAGGCTTCGTGTCCTGTGAGCGTGCTATGTTAGGGTTCGTATCCTGTGAGCGTTCTATGTTAGGGTTCGTGTACCGTGAGAGTGCTATGTTAGGGTTCGTGTCCTGTGAGCGTGCTATGTTAGGGTTCGTGTCCTGTGAGAGTTCTATGTTAGGGTTCGTGTCCTGTGAGCGATCTATGTTAGGGTTCGTGTCCTGTGAGCGATCTATGTTAGGCTTCGTGTCCTGTGAGCGTTCTATGTTAGGCTTCATGTACTGTGAGCGTGCTATGTTAGGCTTCGTGTACTGTGAGCGTGCTATGTTAGGGTTCGTGTCCTGTGAGCGTTCTATGTTAGGCTTCGTGTCCTGTGAGCGATCTATGTTAGGGTTCGTGTCCTGTGAGCGATCTATGTTAGGCTTCGTGTACTGTGAGCGTGCTATGTTAGGCTTCGTGTAATGTGAGCGTGCTATGTTAGGGTTCGTGTCCTGTGAGCGTTCTATGTTAGGGTTCGTGTCCTGTGAGCGTGCTATGTTCGGCTTCGTGTACTGTGAGCTTGCTATGTTAGGCTTCGTGTCCTGTGAGCGTGCTATGTTAAGGTTCGTGTCCAGTGAGCGATCTATGTTAGGCTTCGTGTCCTGTGAGCGTTCTATGTTAGGCTCCGTGTACTGTGAGCGTACTATGTTAGGCTTCGTGTAATGTGAGCGTTCTATGTTAGGCTTCGTGTACTGTGAGCGTGCTATGTTAGGGTTCGTGTCCTGTGAGCGTTCTATGTTAGGGTTCGTGTCCTGTGAGCGTGCTATGTTAGGGTTCGTGTCCTGTGAGCGATCTATGTTAGGCTTCGTGTCCTGTGAGCGATCTATGTTAGGGTTCGTGTACTGTGAGCGTGCTATGTTAGGCTTCGTGTACTGTGAGCGTGCTATGTTAGGCTTCGTGTCCTGTGAGCGTGCTATGTTAGGGTTCGTGTCCTGTGAGCGTGCTATGTTAGGGTTCGTGTCCTGTGAGCGTTCTATGTTAGGCTTCGTGTACTGTGAGCGTGCTATGTTAGGCTTCGTGTCCTGTGAGCGTGCTATGTTAGGGTTCCTGTCCTGTGAGCGTTCTATGTTAGGGTTCGTGTACTGTGAGAGTGCTATGTAAGGGTTCGTGTACTGTGAGCGTTCTATGTTAGGGCTCGTGTACTGTGAGTGTTTTATGTTAGGGTTCGTGTACTGTGAGCGTGCTATGTTAGTGTTCGTGTACTGTGAGAGTGCTATGTTAGGGTTCGTGTACTGTGAGCGATCTATGTTAGGGTTCGTGTACTGTGAGCGTTTTATGTTAGGGTTCGCGTCCTGTGAGCGTTCTATGTTAGGGTTCGTGTACTGTGAGAGTGCTATGTTAGGGTTCGTGTACTGTGAGCGTTCTATGTTAGGGTTCATGTACTGTGAGCATGCTATGTTAGGCTTCGTGTCCTGTGAGCGTTCTATGTTAGGGTTCGTGTACTGTGAGCGATCTATGTAAGGGTTCGTGTACTGTGAGCGTGCTATGTTAGGCTTCGTGTCCTGTGAGCGTTCCATTTTAGGGTTAGTGTCCTGTAAGCGTGCTATGTTAGGCTTCGTGTACTGTGAGCGTGCTATGTTAGGCTTCGTGTAATGTGAGCGTGCTATGTTAGGGTACGTGTCCTGTGAGCGTTCTATGTTAGGGTTCGTGTCCTGTGAGCGTGCTATGTTAGGCTTCGTGTACTGTGAGCTTGCTATGTTAGGCTTCGTGTCCTGTGAGCGTGCTATGTTAGGGTTCGTGTCCTGTGAGCGATCTATGTTAGGCTTCGTGTCCTGTGAGCGTTCTATGTTAGGCTTCGTGTACTGTGAGCGTACTATGTTAGGCTTCGTGTCCTGTGAGCGTTCTATGTTAGGGTTCGTGTCGTGTGAGCGATCTATGTTAGGGTTCGTGTCCTGTGAGCGATCTATGTTAGGCTTCGTGTACTGTGAGCGTGCTATGTTAGGGTTCGTGTCCTGTGAGCATTCTATGTTAGGGTTCGTGTACCGTGAGAGTGCTATGTAAGGGTTCGTGTACTGTGAGCGTTCTCTGTTAGGGTTCGTGTACTGTGAGCGTTTTATGTTAGGGTTCGTGTACTGTGAGCGTGCTATGTTAGTGTTCGTGTACTGTGAGAGTGCTATGTTAGGGTTCGTGTACTGTGAGCGATCTATGTTAGGGTTCGTGTACTGTGAGCGTTTTATGTTAGGGTTCGCGTCCTGTGAGCGTTCTATGTTAGGGTTCGTGTACTGTGAGAGTGCTATGTTAGGGTTCGTGTACTGTGAGCGTTCTATGTTAGGGTTCATGTACTGTGAGCATGCTATGTTAGGCTTCGTGTCCTGTGAGCGTTCTATGTTAGGGTTCGTGTACTGTGAGCGTTCTATGTAAGGGTTCGTGTCCTGTGAGCGTGCTATGTTAGGGTTCGTGTACTGTGAGCGATCTATGTAAGGGTTCGTGTACTGTCAGCGTGCTATGTTAGGGTTCGTGTACTGTGAGCGTTCTATGTTAGGCTTCGTGTCCTGTGAGCGATCTATGTAAGGGTTCGTGTACTGTGAGCGTGCTATGTTAGGCTTCGTGTCCTGTGAGCGTTCCATTTTAGGGTTAGTGTCCTGTAAGCGTGCTATGTTAGGCTTCGTGTACTGTGAGCGTGCTATGTTAGGCTTCGTGTAATGTGAGCGTGCTATGTTAGGGTTCGTGTCCTGTGAGCGTTCTATGTTAGGGTTCGTGTCCTGTGAGCGTGCTATGTTAGGCTTCGTGTACTGTGAGCGTGCTATGTTAGGCTTCGTGTCCTGTGAGCGTGCTATGTTAGGGTTCGTGTCCTGTGAGCGTTCTATGTTAGGGTTCGTGTCCTGTGAGCGATCTATGTTAGGGTTCGTGTCCTGTGAGCGATCTATGTTAGGCTTCGTGTCCTGTGAGCGTTCTATGTTAGGCTCCGTGTACTGTGAGCGTACTATGTTAGGCTTCGTGTAATGTGAGCGTTCTATGTTAGGGTTCGTGTACTGTGAGCGTGCTATGTTAGGCTTCGTGTACTGTGAGCGTGCTATGTTAGGGTTCGTGTCCTGTGAGCGTGCTATGTTAGGGTTCGTGTGCTGTGAGCGATCTATGTTAGGCTTCGTGTCCTGTGAGCGTGCTATGTTAGGGTTCGTGTCCTGTGAGCGTTCTATGTTAGGGTTCGTGTACCGTGAGAGTGCTATGTTAGGGTTCGTGTCCTGTGAGCGTGCTATGTTAGGGTTCGTGTCCTGTGAGAGTTCTATGTTAGGGTTCGTGTCCTGTGAGCGATCTATGTTAGGGTTCGTGTCCTGTGAGCGATCTATGTTAGGCTTCGTGTCCTGTGAGCGTTCTATGTTAGGCTTCATGTACTGTGAGCGTGCTATGTTAGGCTTCGTGTACTGTGAGCGTGCTATGTTAGGGTTCGTGTCCTGTGAGCGTTCTATGTTAGGCTTCGTGTCCTGTGAGCGATCTATGTTAGGGTTCGTGTCCTGTGAGCGATCTATGTTAGGCTTCGTGTACTGTGAGCGTGCTATGTTAGGCTTCGTGTAATGTGAGCGTGCTATGTTAGGGTTCGTGTCCTGTGAGCGTTCTATGTTAGGGTTCGTGTCCTGTGAGCGTGCTATGTTCGGCTTCGTGTACTGTGAGCTTGCTATGTTAGGCTTCGTGTCCTGTGAGAGTGCTATGTTAGGGTTCGTGTCCTGTGAGCGTTCTATGTTAGGCTTCGTGTCCTGTGAGCGATCTATGTTAGGGTTCGTGTCCAGTGAGCGATCTATGTTAGGCTTCGTGTCCTGTGAGCGTTCTATGTTAGGCTCCGTGTACTGTGAGCGCACTATGTTACGCTTCGTGTAAAGTGAGCGTTCTATGTTAGGCTTCGTGTACTGTGAGCGTACTATGTTAGGCTTCGTGTACTGTGAGCGTGCTATGTTAGGCTTCGTGTCCTGTGAGCGATCTATGTTAGGGTTCGTGTCCTGTGAGCGATCTATGTTAGGGTTCGTGTCCTGTGAGCGATCTATGTTAGGCTTCGTGTACTGTGAGCGTGCTATGTTAGGCTTCGTGTCCTGTGAGCGTGCTATGTTAGGGTTCGTGTCCTATGAGCGTTCTATGTTAGGGTTCGTGTACCGTGAGAGTGCTATGTTAGGGTTCGTGTCCTGTGAGCGTGCTATGTTAGGGTTCGTGTCCTGTGAGCGTTCTATGTTAGGCTTCGTGTACTGTGAGCGTGCTATGTTAGGCTTCGTGTCCTGTGAGCGTGCTATGTTAGGGTTCGTGTCCTGTGAGCGTTCTATGTTAGGGTTCGTGTACCGTGAGAGTGCTATGTAAGGGTTCGTGTACTGTGAGCGTTCTATGTTAGGGTTCGTGTACTGTGAGCGTTTTATGTT
Organism: Mobula birostris; assembly: GCF_030028105.1. Lineage (NCBI taxonomy): Eukaryota > Metazoa > Chordata > Chondrichthyes > Myliobatiformes > Myliobatidae > Mobula > Mobula birostris. The sequence continues at coordinate 76,999 of NW_027278646.1, forward strand.
AGGGTTCGTGTACTGTGAGCGTGCTATGTTAGTGTTCGTGTACTGTGAGAGTGCTATGTTAGGGTTCGTGTACTGTGAGCGATCTATGTTAGGCTTCGTGTCCTGTGAGCGTTCCATTTTAGGGTTAGTGTCCTGTAAGCGTGCTATGTTAGGCTTCGTGTACTGTGAGCGTGCTATGTTAGGCTTCGTGTAATGTGAGCGTGCTATGTTAGGGTTCGTGTCCTGTGAGCGTTCTATGTTAGGGTTCGTGTCCTGTGAGCGTGCTATGTTAGGCTTCGTGTCCTGTGAGCGTGCTATGTTAGGGTTCGTGTCCTGTGAGCGTTCTATGTTAGGGTTCGTGTCCTGTGAGCGATCTATGTTAGGGTTCGTGTCCTGTGAGCGATCTATGTTAGGCTTCGTGTCCTGTGAGCATTCTATGTTAAGCTTCGTGTACTGTGAGCGTGCTATGTTAGGCTTCGTGTACTGTGAGCGTGCTATGTTAGGGTTCGTGTCCTGTGAGCGTTCTATGTTAGGCTTCGTGTCCTGTGAGCGTACTATGTTAGGCTTCGTGTACTGTGAGCGTGCTATGTTAGGGTTCGTGTCCTGTGAGCGTTCTATGTTAGGCTTCGTGTCCTGTGAGCGATCTATGTTAGGGTTCGTGTCCTGTGAGCGATCTATGTTAGGCTTCGTGTCCTGTGAGCGTGCTATGTTAGGGTTCGTGTCCTGTGAGCGTTCTATGTTAGGGTTCGTGTACCGTCAGAGTGCTATGTTAGGGTTCGTGTCCTGTGAGCGTGCTATGTTAGGGTTCGTGTCCTGTGAGCGTTCTATGTTAGGCTTCGTGTACTGTGAGCGTGCTATGTTAGGCTTCGTGTCCTGTGAGTGTGCTATGTTAGGGTTCGTGTCCTGTGAGCGTTCTATGTTAGGGTTCGTGTACCGTGAGAGTGCTATGTAAGGGTTCGTGTACTGTGAGCGTTCTATGTTAGGGTTCGTGTACTGTAAGCGTTTTATGTTAGGGTTCGTGTACTGTGAGCGTGCTATGTTAGTGTTCGTGTACTGTGAGAGTGCTATCTTAGGGGTCGTGTACTGTGAGCGATCTATGTTAGGGTTCGTGTACTGTGAGCGTTTTATGTTAGGGTTCGCGTCCTGTGAGCGTTCTATGTTAGGGTTCGTGTACTGTGAGAGTGCTATGTTAGGGTTCGTGTACTGTGAGCGTGCTATGTTAGGGTTCGTGTCCTGTGAGCGATCTATGTTAGGGTTCGTGTACTGTGAGCGTTCCATTTTAGGGTTAGTGTCCTGTAAGCGTGCTATGTTAGGCTTCGTGTCCTGTGAGCGTTCTATGTTAGGCTTCGTGTAATGTGAGCGTGCTATGTTAGGCTTCGTGTCCTGTGAGCGTGCTCTGTTAGGGTTCGTGTCCTGTGAGCGTTCTATGTTAGGGTTCGTGTCCTGTGAGCGATCTATGTTAGGGTTCGTGTCCTGTGAGCGATCTATGTTAGGCTTCGTGTCCTGTGAGCGTGCTATGTTAGGGTTCGTGTACTGTGAGCGTTCTATGTTAGGCTTCGAGTACTGTGAGCGTGCTATGTTAGGTTTCGTGTCCTGTGAGCGTGCTATGTTAGGCTTCGTGTCCTGTGAGCGTGCTATGTTAGGGTTAGTGTACTGTGAGCGTGCTATGTTAGGCTTCGTGTCCTGTGAGCGTGCTATGTTAGGGTGCATGTCCTGTGAGCGATCTATGTTAGGGTTCGTGTCCAGTGAGCGTGCTATGTTAGGCTTCGTATACTGTGAGCGTGCTATGTTAGGGTTCGTGTACTGTGAGCGATCTATGTTAGGGTTCGTGTCCTGTGAGCGTTCTATGTTAGGGTTCGTGTCCTGTGAGCGTGCTATGTTAGGGTTCGTGTACTGTGAGCGTGCTATGTTAGGCTTCGTGTCCTGTGAGCGTTCTATGTTAGGCTTCGTGTAATGTGAGCGTTCTATGTTAGGGTTCATGTTCTGTAAGCGTGCTATGTTAGGCTTCGTGTACTGTGAGCGTTCTATGTTAGGGTTCGTGTCCTGTGAGCGTGTTATTTTAGGGTTCGTGTCCTGTGAGCGTTCTATGTTAGGGTTCGTGTACTGTGAGCGATCTATGTTAGGGTTCGTGTCCTGTGAGCGTGCTATGTTAGTCTTCGTGTCCTGTGAGCGATCTATGTTAGGGTTCGTGTACTGTGAGCGTGCTATGTTAGGCTTCGTGTACTGTGAGCGTTCTATGTTAGGGTTCGTGTCCTATGAGCGTGCTATGTTAGGGTTCGTGTCCTGTGAGCGTTCTATGTTAGGGTTCGTGTACCGTGAGAGTGCTATGTTAGGGTTCGTGTACTGTGAGCGTTCTATGTTAGGGTTCGTGTACTGTGAGCGTTTTATGTTAGGGTTCGTGTACTGTGAGCGTGCTATGTTAGGGTTCGTGTACTGTGAGAGTGCTATGTTAGGGTTCCTGTACTGAGAGCGTGCTATGTTAGGGTTCGTGTACTGTGAGCGTGCTATGTTAGACTTCGTGTCCTGTGAGCGTGCTATGTTAGGCTTCGTGTACTGTGAGCGTGCTATGTTAGGCTTCGTGCACTGTGAGCGATCTATGTTAGGCTTCGTGTCCTGTGAGCGTTCTATGTTAGGCTCCGTGTCCTGTGAGCGATCTATGTTAGGGTTCGTGTCCTGTGAGAAATCTATGTTAGGGTTCGTGTCCTGTGAGCGATCTATGTTAGGCTTCGTGTACTGTGAGCGTGCTATGTTAGGCTTCGTGTCCTGTGAGCGTGCTATGTTAGGGTTCGTGTCCTGTGAGCGTTCTATGTTAGGGTTCGTGTACCGTGAGAGTGCTATGTTAGGGTTCGTGTCCTGTGAGCGTGCTATGTTAGGGTTCGTGTCCTGTGAGCGTTCTATGTTAGGCTTCGTGTACTGTGAGCGTGCTATGTTAGGCTTCGTGTCCTGTGAGCGTGCTATGTTAGGGTTCGTGTCCTGTGAGCGTTCTATGTTAGGGTTCGTGTACCGTGAGAGTGCTATGTAAGGGTTCGTGTACTGTGAGCGTTCTATGTTAGGGTTCGTGTACTGTGAGCGTTTTATGTTAGGTTTCGTGTACTGTGAGCGTGCTATGTTAGTGTTCGTGTACTGTGAGAGTGCTATGTTAGGGTTCGTGTACTGTGAGCGATCTATGTTAGGGTTCGTGTACTGTGAGCGTTTTATGTTAGGGTTCGCGTCCTGTGAGCGTTCTATGTTAGGGTTCGTGTACTGTGAGAGTGCTATGTTAGGGTTCGTGTACTGTGAGCGTTCTATGTTAGGGTTCATGTACTGTGAGCATGCTATGTTAGGCTTCGTGTCCTGTGAGCGTTCTATGTTAGGGTTCGTGTACTGTGAGCGTGCTATGTTAGGCTTCGTGTCCTGTGAGCGTTCCATTTTAGGGTTAGTGTCCTGTAAGCGTGCTATGTTAGGGTTCGTGTACTGTGAGCGTTCTATGTTAGGGTTCGTGTACTGTGAGCGTGCTATGTTAGGCTTCGTGTCCTGTGAGCGTTCTATGTTAGGGTTCGTGTACTGTGAGCGTGCTATGTTAGGGTTCGTGTTCTGTGAGCGTTCTATGTTAGGGTTCGTGTCCTGTGAGCGTGCTATGTTAGGGCTCGTGTCCAGTGAGCGACCTATGTTAGGCTTCGTGTCCTGTGAGCGTTCTATGTTAGGCTCCGTGTACTGTGAGCGTACTATGTTAGGCTTCGTGTAATGTGAGCGTTCTATGTTAGGATTCGTGTACTGTGAGCGTACCATGTTAGGTTTCGTGTCCTGTGAGCGTTCTATGTTAGGCTTCGTGTCCTGTGAGCGATCTATGTTAGGGTTCGTGTCCTGTGAGCGATCTATGTTAGGGTTCGTGTCCTGTGAGCGATCTATGTTAGGCTTCGTGTACCGTGAGAGTGCTATGTTAGGGTTCGTGTACTGTGAGCGTTCTATGTTAGGGTTCGTGTACTGTGAGCGTTTTATGTTAGGGTTCGTGTACTGTGAGCGTGCTATGTTAGGGTTCGTGTACTGTGAGAGTGCTATGTTAGGGTTCCTGTACTGAGAGCGTGCTATGTTAGGGTTCGTGTACTGTGAGCGTGCTATGTTAGACTTCGTGTCCTGTGAGCGTGCTATGTTAGGCTTCGTGTACTGTGAGCGTGCTATGTTAGGCTTCGTGCACTGTGAGCGATCTATGTTAGGCTTCGTGTCCTGTGAGCGTTCTATGTTAGGCTCCGTGTCCTGTGAGCGATCTATGTTAGGGTTCGTGTCCTGTGAGAAATCTATGTTAGGGTTCGTGTCCTGTGAGCGATCTATGTTAGGCTTCGTGTACTGTGAGCGTGCTATGTTAGGCTTCGTGTCCTGTGAGCGTGCTATGTTAGGGTTCGTGTCCTGTGAGCGTTCTATGTTAGGGTTCGTGTACCGTGAGAGTGCTATGTTAGGGTTCGTGTCCTGTGAGCGTGCTATGTTAGGGTTCGTGTCCTGTGAGCGTTCTATGTTAGGCTTCGTGTACTGTGAGCGTGCTATGTTAGGCTTCGTGTCCTGTGAGCGTGCTATGTTAGGGTTCGTGTCCTGTGAGCGTTCTATGTTAGGGTTCGTGTACCGTGAGAGTGCTATGTAAGGGTTCGTGTACTGTGAGCGTTCTATGTTAGGGTTCGTGTACTGTGAGCGTTTTATGTTAGGTTTCGTGTACTGTGAGCGTGCTATGTTAGTGTTCGTGTACTGTGAGAGTGCTATGTTAGGGTTCGTGTACTGTGAGCGATCTATGTTAGGGTTCGTGTACTGTGAGCGTTTTATGTTAGGGTTCGCGTCCTGTGAGCGTTCTATGTTAGGGTTCGTGTACTGTGAGAGTGCTATGTTAGGGTTCGTGTACTGTGAGCGTTCTATGTTAGGGTTCATGTACTGTGAGCATGCTATGTTAGGCTTCGTGTCCTGTGAGCGTTCTATGTTAGGGTTCGTGTACTGTGAGCGTGCTATGTTAGGCTTCGTGTCCTGTGAGCGTTCCATTTTAGGGTTAGTGTCCTGTAAGCGTGCTATGTTAGGGTTCGTGTACTGTGAGCGTTCTATGTTAGGGTTCGTGTACTGTGAGCGTGCTATGTTAGGCTTCGTGTCCTGTGAGCGTTCTATGTTAGGGTTCGTGTACTGTGAGCGTGCTATGTTAGGGTTCGTGTTCTGTGAGCGTTCTATGTTAGGGTTCGTGTCCTGTGAGCGTGCTATGTTAGGGCTCGTGTCCAGTGAGCGACCTATGTTAGGCTTCGTGTCCTGTGAGCGTTCTATGTTAGGCTCCGTGTACTGTGAGCGTACTATGTTAGGCTTCGTGTAATGTGAGCGTTCTATGTTAGGATTCGTGTACTGTGAGCGTACCATGTTAGGTTTCGTGTCCTGTGAGCGTTCTATGTTAGGCTTCGTGTCCTGTGAGCGATCTATGTTAGGGTTCGTGTCCTGTGAGCGATCTATGTTAGGGTTCGTGTCCTGTGAGCGATCTATGTTAGGCTTCGTGTACTGTGAGCGTTCTATGTTAGGCTTCGTGTCCTGTGAGCGTGCTATGTTAGGGTTCGTGTCCTGTGAGCGTTCTATGTTAGGGTTCGTGTACCGTGAGAGTGCTATGTTAGGGTTCGTGTCCTGTGAGCGTGCTATGTTAGGGTTCGTGTCCTGTGAGCGTTCTATGTTAGGCTTCGTGTACTGTGAGCGTGCTATGTTAGGCTTCGTGTCCTGTGAGCGTGCTATGTTAGGGTTCGTGTCCTGTGAGTGTTCTATGTTAGGGTTCGTGTACCGTGAGAGTGCTATGTAAGGGTTCGTGTACTGTGAGCGTTCTATGTTAGGGTTCGTGTACTGTGAGCGTTTTATGTTAGGGTTCGTGTACTGTGAGCGTGCTATGTTAGTGTTCGTGTACTGTGAGAGTGCTATGTTAGGGTTCGTGTACTGTGAGCGATCTATGTTAGGGTTCGTGTACTGTGAGCGTTTTATGTTAGGGTTCGCGTCCTGTGAGCGTTCTATGTTAGGGTTCGTGTACTGTGAGAGTGCTATGTTAGGGTTCGTGTACTGTGAGCGTGCTATGTTAGGGTTCGTGTACTGTGAGCGTGCTATGTTAGGCTTCGTGTACTGTGAGCGTGCTATGTTAGGCTTCGTGTACTGTGAGCGTTCTATGTTAGGGTTCGTGTACTGTGAGCGTGCTATGTTAGGCTTCATGTACTGTGAGCGTGCTATGTTAGGCTTCGTGTCCTGTGAGCGTTCCATTTTAGGGTTAGTGTCCTGTAAGCGTGCTATGTTAGGGTTCGTGTACTATGAGCGTTCTATGTTAGGGTTCGTGTACTGTGAGCGTGCTATGTTAGGCTTCGTGTCCTGTGAGCGTTGTATGTTAGGGTTCGTGTACTGAGAGCGTGCTATGTTAGGCTTCGTGTAATGTGAGCGTGCTATGTTAGGGTTCGTGTCCTGTGAGCGTTCTATGTTAGGGTACGTGTCCTGTGAGCGTGCTATGTTAGGCTTCGTGTACTGTGAGCTTGCTATGTTAGGCTTCGTGTCCTGTGAGCGTGCTATGTTAGGGTTCGTGTCCTGTGAGCGTTCTATGTTAGGGTTCGTGTCCTGTGAGCGATCTATGTTAGGGTTCGTGTCCTGTGAGCGATCTATGTTAGGCTTCGTGTCCTGTGAGCGTTCTATGTTAGGCTTCGTATCCTGTGAGCGTGCTATGTTAGGCTTCGTGTAATGTGAGCGTTCTATGTTAGGCTTCGTGTACTGTGAGCGTGCTATGTTAGGCTTCGTGTACTGTGAGCGTGCTATGTTAGGGTTCGTGTCCTGTGAGCGTGCTATGTTAGGGCTCGTGTCCAGTGAGCGATCTATGTTAGGCTTCGTGTCCTGTGAGCGTTCTATGTTAGGCTCCGTGTACTGTGAGCGTACTATGTTAGGCTTCGTGTAATGTGAGCGTTCTATGTTAGGATTCGTGTACTGTGAGCGTACTATGTTAGGTTTCGTGTCCTGTGAGCGTTCTATGTTAGGCTTCGTGTCCTGTGAGCGATCTATGTTAGGGTTCGTGTCCTGTGAGCGATCTATGTTAGGGTTCGTGTCCTGTGAGCGATCTATGTTAGGCTTCGTGTACTGTGAGCGTGCTATGTTAGGCTTCGTGTCCTGTGAGCGTGCTATGTTAGGGTTCGTGTCCTGTGAGCGTTCTATGTTAGGGTTCGTGTACCGTGAGAGTGCTATGTTAGGGTTCGTGTCCTGTGAGCGTGCTATGTTAGGGTTCGTGTCCTGTGAGCGTTCTATGTTAGGCTTCGTGTACTGTGAGCGTGCTATGTTAGGCTTCGTGTCCTGTGAGCGTTCTATGTTAGGGTTCGTGTACCGTGAGAGTGCTATGTAAGGGTTCGTGTACTGTGAGCGTTCTATGTCAGGGTTCGTGTACTGTGAGCGTTTTATGTTAGGGTTCGTGTACTGTGAGCGTGCTATGTTAGTGTTCGTGTACTGTGAGAGTGCTATGTTAGGGTTCGTGTACTGTGAGCGATCTATGTTAGGGTTCGTGTACTGTGAGCGTTCTATGTTAGGGTTCGCGTCCTGTGAGCGTTCTATGTTAGGGTGCGTGTACTGTGAGAGTGCTATGTTAGGGTTCGTGTACTGTGAGCGTGCTATGTTAGGGTTCGTGTACTGTGAGCGTGCTATGTTAGGCTTCGTGTACTGTGAGCGTGCTATGTTAGGCTTCGTGTCCTGTGAGCGTTCTATGTTAGGGTTCGTGTACTGTGAGCGATCTATGTAAGGGTTCGTGTACTGTGAGCGTGCTATGTTAGGCTTCGTGTCCTGTGAGCGTGCTATGTTAGGCTTCGTGTCCTGTGAGCGTTCTATGTTAGGGTTCGTGTACTGTGAGCGATCTATGTAAGGGTTCGTGTACTGTGAGCGTGCTATGTTAGGCTTCGTGTCCTGTGAGCGTGCTATGTTAGGCTTCGTGTCCTGTGAGCGTGCTATGTTAGGCTTCGTGTAATGTGAGCGTGCTATGTTAGGGTTCGTGTCCTGTGAGCGTGCTATGTTAGGCTTCGTGTAATGTGAGCGTGCTATGTTAGGGTTCGTGTCCTGTGAGCGTTCTATGTTAGGGTACGTGTCCTGTGAGCGTGCTATGTTAGGCTTCGTGTACTGTGAGCTTGCTATGTTAGGCTTCGTGTCCTGTGAGCGTGCTATGTTAGGGTTCGTGTTCTGTGAGCGTTCTATGTTAGGGTTCGTGTCCTGTGAGCGTGCTATGTTAGGGCTCGTGTCCAGTGAGCGATCTATGTTAGGCTTCGTGTCCTGTGAGCGTTCTATGTTAGGCTCCGTGTACTGTGAGCGTACTATGTTAGGCTTCGTGTAATGTGAGCGTTCTATGTTAGGATTCGTGTACTGTGAGCGTACTATGTTAGGTTTCGTGTCCTGTGAGCGTTCTATGTTAGGCTTCGTGTCCTGTGAGCGATCTATGTTAGGGTTCGTGTCCTGTGAGCGATCTATGTTAGGGTTCGTGTCCTGTGAGCGATCTATGTTAGGCTTCGTGTACTGTGAGCGTTCTATGTTAGGCTTCGTGTCCTGTGAGCGTGCTATGTTAGGGTTCGTGTCCTGTGAGCGTTCTATGTTAGGGTTCGTGTACCGTGAGAGTGCTATGTTAGGGTTCGTGTCCTGTGAGCGTGCTATGTTAGGGTTCGTGTCCTGTGAGCGTTCTATGTTAGGCTTCGTGTACTGTGAGCGTGCTATGTTAGGCTTCGTGTCCTGTGAGCGTGCTATGTTAGGGTTCGTGTCCTGTGAGTGTTCTATGTTAGGGTTCGTGTACCGTGAGAGTGCTATGTAAGGGTTCGTGTACTGTGAGCGTTCTATGTTAGGGTTCGTGTACTGTGAGCGTTTTATGTTAGGGTTCGTGTACTGTGAGCGTGCTATGTTAGTGTTCGTGTACTGTGAGAGTGCTATGTTAGGGTTCGTGTACTGTGAGCGATCTATGTTAGGGTTCGTGTACTGTGAGCGTTTTATGTTAGGGTTCGCGTCCTGTGAGACGTTCTATGTTAGGGTTCGTGTACTGTGAGAGTGCTATGTTAGGGTTCGTGTACTGTGAGCGTGCTATGTTAGGGTTCGTGTACTGTGAGCGTGCTATGTTAGGCTTCGTGTACTGTGAGCGTGCTATGTTAGGCTTCGTGTACTGTGAGCGTTCTATGTTAGGGTTCGTGTACTGTGAGCGTGCTATGTTAGGCTTCGTGTACTGTGAGCGTGCTATGTTAGGCTTCGTGTCCTGTGAGCGTTCCATTTTAGGGTTAGTGTCCTGTAAGCGTGCTATGTTAGGGTTCGTGTACTGTGAGCGTTCTATGTTAGGGTTCGTGTACTGTGAGCGTGCTATGTTAGGCTTCGTGTCCTGTGAGCGTTCTATGTTAGGGTTCGTGTACTGAGAGCGTGCTATGTTAGGCTTCGTGTAATGTGAGCGTGCTATGTTAGGGTTCGTGTCCTGTGAGCGTTCTATGTTAGGGTACGTGTCCTGTGAGCGTGCTATGTTAGGCTTCGTGTACTGTGAGCTTGCTATGTTAGGCTTCGTGTCCTGTGAGCGTGCTATGTTAGGGTTCGTGTCCTGTGAGCGTTCTATGTTAGGGTTCGTGTCCTGTGAGCGATCTATGTTAGGGTTCGTGTCCTGTGAGCGATCTATGTTAGGCTTCGTGTCCTGTGAGCGTTCTATGTTAGGCTTCGTATCCTGTGAGCGTGCTATGTTAGGCTTCGTGTAATGTGAGCGTTCTATGTTAGGCTTCGTGTACTGTGAGCGTGCTATGTTAGGCTTCGTGTACTGTGAGCGTGCTATGTTAGGGTTCGTGTCCTGTGAGCGTGCTATGTTAGGGCTCGTGTCCAGTGAGCGATCTATGTTAGGCTTCGTGTCCTGTGAGCGTTCTATGTTAGGCTCCGTGTACTGTGAGCGTACTATGTTAGGCTTCGTGTAATGTGAGCGTTCTATGTTAGGATTCGTGTACTGTGAGCGTACTATGTTAGGTTTCGTGTCCTGTGAGCGTTCTATGTTAGGCTTCGTGTCCTGTGAGCGATCTATGTTAGGGTTCGTGTCCTGTGAGCGATCTATGTTAGGGTTCGTGTCCTGTGAGCGATCTATGTTAGGCTTCGTGTACTGTGAGCGTGCTATGTTAGGCTTCGTGTCCTGTGAGCGTGCTATGTTAGGGTTCGTGTCCTGTGAGCGTTCTATGTTAGGGTTCGTGTACCGTGAGAGTGCTATGTTAGGGTTCGTGTCCTGAGAGCGTGCTATGTTAGGGTTCGTGTCCTGTGAGCGTTCTATGTTAGGCTTCGTGTACTGTGAGCGTGCTATGTTAGGCTTCGTGTCCTGTGAGCGTTCTATGTTAGGGTTCGTGTACCGTGAGAGTGCTATGTAAGGGTTCGTGTACTGTGAGCGTTCTATGTCAGGGTTCGTGTACTGTGAGCGTTTTATGTTAGGGTTCGTGTACTGTGAGCGTGCTATGTTAGTGTTCGTGTACTGTGAGAGTGCTATGTTAGGGTTCGTGTACTGTGAGCGATCTATGTTAGGGTTCGTGTACTGTGAGCGTTCTATGTTAGGGTTCGCGTCCTGTGAGCGTTCTATGTTAGGGTGCGTGTACTGTGAGAGTGCTATGTTAGGGTTCGTGTACTGTGAGCGTGCTATGTTAGGCTTCGTGTACTGTGAGCGTGCTATGTTAGGCTTCGTGTCCTGTGAGCGTTCTATGTTAGGGTTCGTGTACTGTGAGCGATCTATGTAAGGGTTCGTGTACTGTGAGCGTGCTATGTTAGGCTTCATGTCCTGTGAGCGTGCTATGTTAGGCTTCGTGTCCTGTGAGCGTTCTATGTTAGGGTTCGTGTACTGTGAGCGATCTATGTAAGGGTTCGTGTACTGTGAGCGTGCTATGTTAGGCTTCGTGTCCTGTGAGCGTGCTATGTTAGGCTTCGTGTCCTGTGAGCGTGCTATGTTAGGCTTCGTGTAATGTGAGCGTGCTATGTTAGGGTTCGTGTCCTGTGAGCGTGCTATGTTAGGCTTCGTGTAATGTGAGCGTGCTATGTTAGGGTTCGTGTCCTGTGAGCGTTCTATGTTAGGGTACGTGTCCTGTGAGCGTGCTATGTTAGGCTTCGTGTACTGTGAGCTTGCTATGTTAGGCTTCGTGTCCTGTGAGCGTGCTATGTTAGGGTTCGTGTTCTGTGAGCGTTCTATGTTAGGGTTCGTGTCCTGTGAGCGTGCTATGTTAGGGCTCGTGTCCAGTGAGCGATCTATGTTAGGCTTCGTGTCCTGTGAGCGTTCTATGTTAGGCTCCGTGTACTGTGAGCGTACTATGTTAGGCTTCGTGTAATGTGAGCGTTCTATGTTAGGATTCGTGTACTGTGAGCGTACTATGTTAGGTTTCGTGTCCTGTGAGCGTTCTATGTTAGGCTTCGTGTCCTGTGAGCGATCTATGTTAGGGTTCGTGTCCTGTGAGCGATCTATGTTAGGGTTCGTGTCCTGTGAGCGATCTATGTTAGGCTTCGTGTACTGTGAGCGTTCTATGTTAGGCTTCGTGTCCTGTGAGCGTGCTATGTTAGGGTTCGTGTCCTGTGAGCGTTCTATGTTAGGGTTCGTGTACCGTGAGAGTGCTATGTTAGGGTTCGTGTCCTGTGAGCGTGCTATGTTAGGGTTCGTGTCCTGTGAGCGTTCTATGTTAGGCTTCGTGTACTGTGAGCGTGCTATGTTAGGCTTCGTGTCCTGTGAGCGTGCTATGTTAGGGTTCGTGTCCTGTGAGTGTTCTATGTTAGGGTTCGTGTACCGTGAGAGTGCTATGTAAGGGTTCGTGTACTGTGAGCGTTCTATGTTAGGGTTCGTGTACTGTGAGCGTTTTATGTTAGGGTTCGTGTACTGTGAGCGTGCTATGTTAGTGTTCGTGTACTGTGAGAGTGCTATGTTAGGGTTCGTGTACTGTGAGCGATCTATGTTAGGGTTCGTGTACTGTGAGCGTTTTATGTTAGGGTTCGCGTCCTGTGAGACGTTCTATGTTAGGGTTCGTGTACTGTGAGAGTGCTATGTTAGGGTTCGTGTACTGTGAGCGTGCTATGTTAGGCTTCGTGTACTGTGAGCGTGCTATGTTAGGCTTCGTGTACTGTGAGCGTTCTATGTTAGGGTTCGTGTACTGTGAGCGTGCTATGTTAGGCTTCGTGTACTGTGAGCGTGCTATGTTAGGCTTCGTGTCCTGTGAGCGTTCCATTTTAGGGTTAGTGTCCTGTAAGCGTGCTATGTTAGGGTTCGTGTACTGTGAGCGTTCTATGTTAGGGTTCGTGTACTGTGAGCGTGCTATGTTAGGCTTCGTGTCCTGTGAGCGTTCTATGTTAGGGTTCGTGTACTGAGAGCGTGCTATGTTAGGCTTCGTGTAATGTGAGCGTGCTATGTTAGGGTTCGTGTCCTGTGAGCGTTCTATGTTAGGGTACGTGTCCTGTGAGCGTGCTATGTTAGGCTTCGTGTACTGTGAGCTTGCTATGTTAGGCTTCGTGTCCTGTGAGCGTGCTATGTTAGGGTTCGTGTCCTGTGAGCGTTCTATGTTAGGGTTCGTGTCCTGTGAGCGATCTATGTTAGGGTTCGTGTCCTGTGAGCGATCTATGTTAGGCTTCGTGTCCTGTGAGCGTTCTATGTTAGGCTTCGTATCCTGTGAGCGTGCTATGTTAGGCTTCGTGTAATGTGAGCGTTCTATGTTAGGCTTCGTGTACTGTGAGCGTGCTATGTTAGGCTTCGTGTACTGTGAGCGTGCTATGTTAGGGTTCGTGTCCTGTGAGCGTGCTATGTTAGGGCTCGTGTCCAGTGAGCGATCTATGTTAGGCTTCGTGTCCTGTGAGCGTTCTATGTTAGGCTCCGTGTACTGTGAGCGTACTATGTTAGGCTTCGTGTAATGTGAGCGTTCTATGTTAGGATTCGTGTACTGTGAGCGTACTATGTTAGGTTTCGTGTCCTGTGAGCGTTCTATGTTAGGCTTCGTGTCCTGTGAGCGATCTATGTAGGGTTCGTGTCCTGTGAGCGATCTATGTTAGGGTTCGTGTCCTGTGAGCGATCTATGTTAGGCTTCGTGTACTGTGAGCGTGCTATGTTAGGCTTCGTGTCCTGTGAGCGTGCTATGTTAGGGTTCGTGTCCTGTGAGCGTTCTATGTTAGGGTTCGTGTACCGTGAGAGTGCTATGTTAGGGTTCGTGTCCTGTGAGCGTGCTATGTTAGGGTTCGTGTCCTGTGAGCGTTCTATGTTAGCTTCGTGTACTGTGAGCGTGCTATGTTAGGCTTCGTGTCCTGTGAGCGTTCTATGTTAGGGTTCGTGTACCGTGAGAGTGCTATGTAAGGGTTCGTGTACTGTGAGCGTTCTATGTCAGGGTTCGTGTACTGTGAGCGTTTTATGTTAGCGTTCGTTTACTGTGAGCCGTGCTATGTTAGTGTTCGTGTACTGTGAGAGTGCTATGTTAGGGTTCGTGTACTGTGAGCGATCTATGTTAGGGTTCGTGTACTGTGAGCGTTCTATGTTAGGGTTCGCGTCCTGTGAGCGTTCTATGTTAGGGTTCGTGTACTGTGAGAGTGCTATGTTAGGGTTCGTGTACTGTGAGCGTGCTATGTTAGGGTTCGTGTACTGTGAGCGTGCTATGTTAGGCTTCGTGTCCTGTGAGCGTTCTATGTTAGGGTTCGTGTACTGTGAGCGATCTATGTAAGGGTTCGTGTACTGTGAGCGTGCTATGTTAGGCTTCGTGTCCTGTGAGCGTGCTATGTTAGGCTTCGTGTCCTGTGAGCGTTCTATGTTAGGGTTCGTGTACTGTGAGCGATCTATGTAAGGTTTCGTGTACTTGTGAGCGTGCTATGTTAGGCTTCGTGTCCTGTGAGCGTTGCTATGTTAGGCTTCGTGTCCTGTGAGCGTGCTATGTTAGCTTCGTGTAATGTGAGCGTGCTATGTTAGGGTTCGTCGTCCTGTGAGCGTGCTATGTTAGGGTTCGTGTCCTGTGAGCGTTCTATGTTAGGCTTCGTGTACATGTGAGCGTGCTATGTTAGGGAGTTCGTGTCCTGTGAGCGTTCTAGTGTTCGTGTACTGTGAGAGTGCTATGTTAGGGTTCGTGTACTGTGAGCGATCTATGTTAGGGTTCGTGTACTGTGAGCGTTTTATGTTAGGGTTCGCGTCCTGTGAGCGTTCTATGTTAGGGTTCGTGTACTGTGAGAGTGCTATGTTAGGGTTCGTGTACTGTGAGCGTTCTATGTTAGGGTTCATGTACTGTGAGCATGCTATGTTAGGCTTCGTGTCCTGTGAGCGTTCTATGTTAGGGTTCGTGTACTGTGAGCGTGCTATGTTAGGCTTCGTGTCCTGTGAGCGTTCCATTTTAGGGTTAGTGTCCTGTAAGCGTGCTATGTTAGGGTTCGTGTACTGTGAGCGTTCTATGTTAGGGTTCGTGTACTGTGAGCGTGCTATGTTAGGCTTCGTGTCCTGTCAGCGTTCTATGTTAGGGTTCGTGTACTGTGAGCATTCTATGTTAGGGTACGTGTCCTGTGAGCGTGCTATGTTAGGCTTCGTGTCCTGTGAGCGTTCTATGTTAGGGTACGTGTCCTGTGAGCGTTCTATGTTAGGCTTCGTATCCTGTGAGCGTGCTATGTTAGGCTTCGTGTAATGTGAGCGTTCTATGTTAGGCTTCGTGTCCTGTGAGCGTTCTATGTTAGGCTCCGTGTACTGTGAGCGTACTATGTTAGGCTTCGTGTAATGTGAGCGTTCTATGTTAGGATTCGTGTACTGTGAGCGTACTATGTTAGGTTTCGTGTCCTGTGAGCGTTCTATGTTAGGCTTCGTGTCCTGTGAGCGATCTATGTTAGGGTTCGTGTCCTGTGAGCGATCTATGTTAGGGTTCGTGTCCTGTGAGCGATCTATGTTAGGCTTCGTGTACTGTGAGCGTGCTATGTTAGGCTTCGTGTCCTGTGAGCGTGCTATGTTAGGGTTCGTGTCCTGTGAGCGTTCTATGTTAGGGTTCGTGTACCGTGAGAGTGCTATGTTAGGGTTCGTGTCCTGTGAGCGTGCTATGTTAGGGTTCGTGTCCTGTGAGCGTTCTATGTTAGGCTTCGTGTACTGTGAGCGTGCTATGTTAGGCTTCGTGTCCTGTGAGCGTTCTATGTTAGGGTTCGTGTACCGTGAGAGTGCTATGTAAGGGTTCGTGTACTGTGAGCGTTCTATGTCAGGGTTCGTGTACTGTGAGCGTTTTATGTTAGGGTTCGTTTACTGTGAGCGTGCTATGTTAGTGTTCGTGTACTGTGAGAGTGCTATGTTAGGGTTCGTGTACTGTGAGCGATCTATGTTAGGGTTCGTGTACTGTGAGCGTTCTATGTTAGGGTTCGCGTCCTGTGAGCGTTCTATGTTAGGGTTCGTGTACTGTGAGAGTGCTATGTTAGGGTTCGTGTACTGTGAGCGTGCTATGTTAGGGTTCGTGTACTGTGAGCGTGCTATGTTAGGCTTCGTGTACTGTGAGCGTGCTATGTTAGGCTTCGTGTCCTGTGAGCGTTCTATGTTAGGGTTCGTGTACTGTGAGCGATCTATGTAAGGGTTCGTGTACTGTGAGCGTGCTATGTTAGGCTTCGTGTCCTGTGAGCGTGCTATGTTAGGCTTCGTGTCCTGTGAGCGTTCTATGTTAGGGTTCGTGTACTGTGAGCGATCTATGTAAGGGTTCGTGTACTGTGAGCGTGCTATGTTAGGCTTCGTGTCCTGTGAGCGTGCTATGTTAGGCTTCGTGTCCTGTGAGCGTGCTATGTTAGGCTTCGTGTAATGTGAGCGTGCTATGTTAGGGTTCGTGTCCTGTGAGCGTGCTATGTTAGGGTTCGTGTCCTGTGAGCGTTCTATGTTAGGCTTCGTGTACTGTGAGCGTGCTATGTTAGGGTTCGTGTCCTGTGAGCGTTCTATGTTAGTGTTCGTGTACTGTGAGAGTGCTATGTTAGGGTTCGTGTACTGTGAGCGATCTATGTTAGGGTTCGTGTACTGTGAGCGTTTTATGTTAGGGTTCGCGTCCTGTGAGCATTCTATGTTAGGGTTCGTGTACTGTGAGAGTGCTATGTTAGGGTTCGTGTACTGTGAGCGTTCTATGTTAGGGTTCATGTACTGTGAGCATGCTGTGTTAGGCTTCGTGTCCTGTGAGCGTTCTATGTTAGGGTTCGTGTACTGTGAGCGTGCTATGTTAGGCTTCGTGTCCTGTGAGCGTTCCATTTTAGGGTTAGTGTCCTGTAAGCGTGCTATGTTAGGGTTCGTGTACTGTGAGCGTTCTATGTTAGGGTTCGTGTACTGTGAGCGTGCTATGTTAGGCTTCGTGTCCTGTCAGCGTTCTATGTTAGGGTTCGTGTACTGTGAGCATTCTATGTTAGGGTACGTGTCCTGTGAGCGTGCTATGTTAGGCTTCGTGTCCTGTGAGCGTTCTATGTTAGGGTACGTGTCCTGTGAGCGTTCTATGTTAGGCTTCGTATCCTGTGAGCGTGCTATGTTAGGCTTCGTGTAATGTGAGCGTTCTATGTTAGGCTTCGTGTACTGTGAGCGTGCTATGTTAGGCTTCGTGTACTGTGAGCGTGCTATGTTAGGGTTCGTGTCCTGTGAGCGTGCTATGTTAGGGCTCGTGTCCAGTGAGCGATCTATGTTAGGCTTCGTGTCCTGTGAGCGTTCTATGTTAGGCTCCGTGTACTGTGAGCGTACTATGTTAGGATTCGTGTACTGTGAGCGTACTATGTTAGGTTTCTTGTCCTGTGAGCGTTCTATGTTAGGCTTCGTGTCCTGTGAGCGATCTATGTTAGGGTTCGTGTCCTGTGAGCGATCTATGTTAGGGTTCGTGTCCTGTGAGCGATCTATGTTAGGCTTCGTGTCCTGTGAGCGTGCTATGTTAGGGTTCGTGTCCTGTGAGCGTTCTATGTTAGGGTTCGTGTACCGTGAGAGTGCTATGTTAGGGTTCGTGTCCTGTGAGCGTGCTATGTTAGGGTTCGTGTCCTGTGAGCGTTCTATGTTAGGCTTCGTGTACTGTGAGCGTGCTATGTTAGGCTTCGTGTCCTGTGAGCGTGCTATGTTAGGGTTCGTGTCCTGTGAGCGTTCTATGTTAGGGTTCGTGTACCGTGAGAGTGCTATGTAAGGGTTCGTGTACTGTGAGCGTTCTATGTTAGGGTTCGTGTACTGTGAGCGTTTTATGTTAGGGTTCGTGTTCTGTGAGCGTGCTATGGTAGTGTTCGTGTACTGTGAGAGTGCTATGTTAGGGTTCGTGTACTGTGAGCGATCTATGTTAGGGTTCGTGTACTGTGAGCGTTTTATGTTAGGGTTCGCGTCCTGTGAGCGTTCTATGTTAGGGTTCGTGTACTGTGAGAGTGCTATGTTAGGGTTCGTGTACTGTGAGCGTGCTATGTTAGGCTTCGTGTACTGTGAGCGTGCTATGTTAGGCTTCGTGTCCTGTGAGCGTTCTATGTTAGGGTTCGTGTACTGTGAGCGATCTATGTAAGGGTTCGTGTACTGTGAGCGTGCTATGTTAGGCTTCGTGTCCTGTGAGCGTGCTATGTTAGGGTTCGTGTCCTGTGAGCGATCTATGTTAGGGTTCGTGTCCTGTGAGCGATCTATGTTAGGGTTCGTGTCCTGTGAGCGTTCTATGTTAGGCTTCGTGTACTGTGAGCGTGCTATGTTAGGCTTCGTGTACTGTGAGAGTGCTATGTTAGGGTTCGTGTACTGTGAGCGTGCTATGTTAGGCTTCGTGTCCTGTGAGCGTTCTATGTTAGGGTTCGTGTACTGTGAGCGATCTATGTAAGGGTTCGTGTACTGTGAGCGTGCTATGTTAGGCTTCGTGTCCTGTGAGCGTTCCATTTTAGGGTTAGTGTCCTGTAAGCGTGCTATGTTAGGCTTCGTGTACTGTGAGCGTGCTATGTTAGGCTTCGTGTAATGTGAGCGTGCTATGTTAGGGTTCGTGTCCTGTGAGCGTTCTATGTTAGGGTTCGTGTCCTGTGAGCGTGCTATGTTAGGCTTCGTGTCCTGTGAGCGTGCTATGTTAGGGTTCGTGTCCTGTGAGCGTTCTATGTTAGGGTTCGTGTCCTGTGAGCGATCTATGTTAGGGTTCGTGTCCTGTGAGCGATCTATGTTAGGCTTCGTGTCCTGTGAGCATTCTATGTTAAGCTTCGTGTACTGTGAGCGTGCTATGTTAGGCTTCGTGTAATGTGAGCGTTCTATGTTAGGCTTCGTGTACTGTGAGCGTGCTATGTTAGGGTTCGTGTCCTGTGAGCGTTCTATGTTAGGCTTCGTGTCCTGTGAGCGATCTATGTTAGGCTTCGTCTCCTGTGAGCGATCTATGTTAGGGTTCGTGTAATGTGAGCATTCTATGTTAGGCTTCGTGTACTGTGAGCGTGCTATGTTAGGCTTCGTGTCCTGTGAGCGTTCTATGTTAGGGTACGTGTCCTGTGAGCGTTCTATGTTAGGCTTCGTATCCTGTGAGCGTGCTATGTTAGGCTTCGTGTAATGTGAGCGTTCTATGTTAGGCTTCGTGTACTGTGAGCGTGCTATGTTAGGCTTCGTGTACTGTGAGCGTGCTATGTTAGGGTTCGTGTCCTGTGAGCGTGCTATGTTAGGGCTCGTGTCCAGTGAGCGATCTATGTTAGGCTTCGTGTCCTGTGAGCGTTCTATGTTAGGCTCCGTGTACTGTGAGCGTACTATGTTAGGATTCGTGTACTGTGAGCGTACTATGTTAGGTTTCGTGTCCTGTGAGCGTTCTATGTTAGGCTTCGTGTCCTGTGAGCGATCTATGTTAGGGTTCGTGTCCTGTGAGCGATCTATGTTAGGGTTCGTGTCCTGTGAGCGATCTATGTTAGGCTTCGTGTCCTGTGAGCGTGCTATGTTAGGGTTCGTGTCCTGTGAGCGTTCTATGTTAGGGTTCGTGTACCGTGAGAGTGCTATGTTAGGGTTCGTGTCCTGTGAGCGTGCTATGTTAGGGTTCGTGTCCTGTGAGCGTTCTATGTTAGGCTTCGTGTACTGTGAGAGTGCTATGTTAGGCTTCGTGTCCTGTGAGCGTGCTATGTTAGGGTTCGTGTCCTGTGAGCGTTCTATGTTAGGGTTCGTGTACCGTGAGAGTGCTATGTAAGGGTTCGTGTACTGTGAGCGTTCTATGTTAGGGTTCGTGTACTGTGAGCGTTTTATGTTAGGGTTCGTGTTCTGTGAGCGTGCTATGGTAGTGTTCGTGTACTGTGAGAGTGCTATGTTAGGGTTCGTGTACTGTGAGCGATCTATGTTAGGGTTCGTGTACTGTGAGCGTTTTATGTTAGGGTTCGCGTCCTGTGAGCGTTCTATGTTAGGGTTCGTGTACTGTGAGAGTGCTATGTTAGGGTTCGTGTACTGTGAGCGTGCTATGTTAGGCTTCGTGTACTGTGAGCGTGCTATGTTAGGCTTCGTGTCCTGTGAGCGTTCTATGTTAGGGTTCGTGTACTGTGAGCGATCTATGTAAGGGTTCGTGTACTGTGAGCGTGCTATGTTAGGCTTCGTGTCCTGTGAGCGTGCTATGTTAGGGTTCGTGTCCTGTGAGCGATCTATGTTAGGGTTCGTGTCCTGTGAGCGTTCTATGTTAGGCTTCGTGTACTGTGAGCGTGCTATGTTAGGCTTCGTGTACTGTGAGAGTGCTATGTTAGGGTTCGTGTACTGTGAGCGTGCTATGTTAGGCTTCGTGTCCTGTGAGCGTTCTATGTTAGGGTTCGTGTACTGTGAGCGATCTATGTAAGGGTTCGTGTACTGTGAGCGTGCTATGTTAGGCTTCGTGTCCTGTGAGCGTTCCATTTTAGGGTTAGTGTCCTGTAAGCGTGCTATGTTAGGCTTCGTGTACTGTGAGCGTGCTATGTTAGGCTTCGTGTAATCTGAGCGTGCTATGTTAGGGTTCGTGTCCTGTGAGCGTTCTATGTTAGGGTTCGTGTCCTGTGAGCGTGCTATGTTAGGCTTCGTGTCCTGTGAGCGTGCTATGTTAGGGTTCGTGTCCTGTGAGCGTTCTATGTTAGGGTTCGTGTCCTGTGAGCGATCTATGTTAGGGTTCGTGTCCTGTGAGCGATCTATGTTAGGCTTCGTGTCCTGTGAGCATTCTATGTTAAGCTTCGTGTACTGTGAGCGTGCTATGTTAGGCTTCGTGTAATGTGAGCGTTCTATGTTAGGCTTCGTGTACTGTGAGCGTGCTATGTTAGGGTTCGTGTCCTGTGAGCGTTCTATGTTAGGCTTCGTGTCCTGTGAGCGATCTATGTTAGGCTTCGTCTCCTGTGAGCGATCTATGTTAGGGTTCGTGTCCATTGAGCGATCTATGTTAGGCTTCGTGTCCTGTGAGCGTTCTATGTTAGGCTCCGTGTACTGTGAGCGTACTATGTTAGGCTTCGTGTACTGTGAGCGTGCTATGTTAGGCTTCGTGTACTGTGAGCGTGCTATGTTAGGGTTCGTGTCCTGTGAGCGTTCTATGTTAGGCTTCGTGTCCTGTGAGCGATCTATGTTAGGGTTCGTGTCCTGTGAGCGATCTATGTTAGGCTTCGTGTCCTGTGAGCGTTCTATGTTAGGCTTCGTGTACTGTGAGCGTGCTATGTTAGGCTTCGTGTAATGTGAGCGTGCTATGTTAGGCTTCGTGTACTGTGAGCGTGCTATGTTAGGGTTCGTGTCCTGTGAGCGTTCTATGTTAGGCTTCGTGTCCTGTGAGCGTGCTATGTTAGGGTTCGTGTACTGTGAGCGTTCTATGTTAGGCTTCGTGTACTGTGAGCGTGCTATGTTAGGTTTCGTGTCCTGTGAGCGTGCTATGTTAGGCTTCGTGTAATGTGAGCGTGCTATGTTAGGGTTCGTGTACTGTGAGCGTGCTATGTTAGGCTTCGTGTCCTGTGAGCGTGCTATGTTAGGGTGCAAGTCCTGTGAGCGATCTATGTTAGGGTTCGTGTCCAGTGAGCGTGCTATGTTAGGCTTCGTATACTGTGAGCGTGCTATGTTAGGGTTCGTGTACTGTGAGCGTGCTATGTTAGGGTTCGTGTACTGTGAGCGATCTATGTTAGGGTACGTGTCCTGTGAGCTTTCTATGTTAGGGTTCGTGTCCTGTGAGCGTGCTATGTTAGGGTTCGTGTACTGTGAGCGTGCTATGTTAGGCTTCGTGTCCTGTGAGCGTTCTATGTTAGGCTTCGTGTAATGTGAGCGTTCTATGTTAGGGTTCATGTTCTGTAAGCGTGCTATGTTAGGCTTCGTGTACTGTGAGCGTTCTATGTTAGGGTTCGTGTCCTGTGAGCGTGTTATTTTAGGGTTCGTGTCCTGTGAGCGTTCTATGTTAGGGTTCGTGTACTGTGAGCGATCTATGTTAGGGTTCGTGTCCTGTGAGCGTGCTATGTTAGTCTTCGTGTCCTGTGAGCGATCTATGTTAGGGTTCGTGTACTGTGAGCGTGCTATGTTAGGCTTCGTGTACTGTGAGCGTTCTATGTTAGGGTTCGTGTCCTATGAGCGTGCTATGTTAGGGTTCGTGTACTGTGAGCGTGCTATGTTAGGCTTCGTGTCCTGTGAGCGTGCTATGTTAGGCTTCGTGTACTGTGAGCGTGCTATGTTAGGCTTCGTGCACTGTGAGCGATCTATGTTAGGGTTCGTGTACGGTGAGCGTTCTATGTTAGGGTTAGTGTCCTGTGAGCGTGCTATGTTAGGCTTCGTGTCTTGTGAGCGTTCTACGTTAGGCTTCGTGTAATGTGAGCGTTCTATGTTAGTCTTCGTGTACTGTAAGCGTGCTATGTTAGGCTTCGTGTCCTGTGAGCGTTCTATGTTAGGCTCCGTGTCCTGTGAGCGATCTATGTTAGGGTTCGTGTCCTGTGAGCGATCTATGTTAGGGTTCGTGTCCTGTGAGCGATCTATGTTAGGCTTCGTGTACTGTGAGCGTGCTATGTTAGGCTTCGTGTCCTGTGAGCGTGCTATGTTAGGGTTCGTGTCCTCTGAGCGTTCTATGTTAGGGTTCGTGTACCGTGAGAGTGCTATGTTAGGGTTCGTGTCCTGTGAGCGTGCTATGTTAGGGTTCGTGTCCTGTGAGCGTTCTATGTTAGGCTTCGTGTACTGTGAGCGTGCTATGTTAGGCTTCGTGTCCTGTGAGCGTGCTATGTTAGGGTTCGTGTCCTGTGAGCGTTCTATGTTAGGGTTCGTGTACCGTGAGAGTGCTATGTAAGGGTTCGTGTACTGTGAGCGTTCTATGTTAGGGTTCGTGTACTGTGAGCGTTTTATGTTAGGTTTCGTGTACTGTGAGCGTGCTATGTTAGTGTTCGTGTACTGTGAGAGTGCTATGTTAGGGTTCGTGTACTGTGAGCGATCTATGTTAGGGTTCGTGTACTGTGAGCGTTTTATGTTAGGGTTCGTGTCCTGTGAGCGTTCTATGTTAGGCTTCGTGTCCTGTGAGCGATCTATGTTAGGCTTCGTCTCCTGTGAGCGATCTATGTTAGGGTTCGTGTCCAGTGAGCGATCTATGTTAGGCTTCGTGTCCTGTGAGCGTTCTATGTTAGGCTCCGTGTACTGTGAGCGTACTATGTTAGGCTTCGTGTACTGTGAGCGTGCTATGTTAGGCTTCGTGTACTGTGAGCGTGCTATGTTAGGGTTCGTGTCCTGTGAGCGTTCTATGTTAGGGTTCGTGTCCTGTGAGCGATCTATGTTAGGGTTCGTGTACTGTGAGCGTTCTATGTTAGGCTTCGTGTCCTGTGAGCGATCTATGTTAGGGTTCGTGTCCTGTGAGCGATCTATGTTAGGGTTCGTGTCCTGTGAGCGATCTATGTTAGGCTTCGTGTCCTGTCAGCGTGCTATGTTAGGGTTCGTGTCCTGTGAGCGTTCTATGTTAGGGTTCGTGTACCGTCAGAGTGCTATGTTAGGGTTCGTGTCCTGTGAGCGTGCTATGTTAGGGTTTGTGTCCTGTGAGCGTTCTATGTTAGGCTTCGTGCACTGTGAGCGTGCTATGTTAGGGTTTGTGTCCTGTGAGTGTGCTATGTTAGGGTTCGTGTCCTGTGAGCGTTCTATGTTAGGGTTCGTGTACCGTGAGAGTGCTATGTAAGGGTTCGTGTACTGTGAGCGTTCTATGTTAGGGTTCGTGTACTGTAAGCGTTTTATGTTAGGGTTCGTGTACTGTGAGCGTTCTATGTTAGGGTTCGTGTACTGTAAGCGTTTTATGTTAGGGTTCGTGTACTGTGAGCGTGCTATGTTAGTGTTCGTGTACTGTGAGAGTGCTATGTTAGGGGTCGTGTACTGTGAGCGATCTATGTTAGGGTTCGTGTACTGTGAGCGTTTTATGTTAGGGTTCGCGTCCTGTGAGCGTTCTATGTTAGGGTTCGTGTACTGTGAGCGTGCTATGTTAGGCTTCGTGTCCTGTGAGCGTTCTATGTTAGGGTTCGTGTACTGTGAGCGATCTATGTAAGGGTTCGTGTACTGTGAGCGTGCTATGTTAGGCTTCGTGTCCTGTGAGCGTTCCATTTTAGGGTTAGTGTCCTGTAAGCGTGCTATGTTAGGGTTCGTGTACTGTGAGCGTTTTATGTTAGGGTTCGTGTACTGTGAGCGTGCTATGTTAGGCTTCGTGTCCTGTGAGCGTTCTATGTTAGGGTTCGTGTACTGTGAGCGTGCTATGTTAGGCTTCGTGTAATGTGAGCGTGCTATGTTAGGGTTCGTGTCCTGTGAGCGTTCTATGTTAGGGTACGTGTCCTGTGAGCGTTCTATGTTAGGCTTCGTGTCCTGTGAGCATGCTATGTTAGGCTTCGTGTAATGTGAGCGTGCTATGTTAGGCTTCGTGTACTGTGAGCTTGCTATGTTAGGCTTCGTGTCCTGTGAGCGTGCTATGTTAGGGTTCGTGTCCTGTGAGCGTTCTATGTTAGGGTTCGTGTCCTGTGAGCGATCTATGTTAGGGTTCGTGTCCTGTGAGCGATCTATGTTAGGCTTCGTGTCCTGTGAGCGTTCTATGTTAGGCTTCGTATCCTGTGAGCGTGCTATGTTAGGCTTCGTGTAATGTGAGCGTTCTATGTTAGGCTTCGTGTACTGTGAGCGTGCTATGTTAGGCTTCGTGTACTGTGAGCGTGCTATGTTAGGGTTCGTGTCCTGTGAGCGTGCTATGTTAGGGCTCGTGTCCAGTGAGCGATCTATGTTAGGCTTCGTGTCCTGTGAGCGTTCTATGTTAGGCTCCGTGTACTGTGAGCGTACTATGTTAGGCTTCGTGTAATGTGAGCGTTCTATGTTAGGATTCGTGTACTGTGAGCGTACTATGTTAGGTTTCGTGTCCTGTGAGCATTCTATGTTAGGCTTCGTGTCCTGTGAGCGATCTATGTTAGGGTTCGTGTCCTGTGAGCGATCTATGTTAGGGTTCGTGTCCTGTGAGCGATCTATGTTAGGCTTCGTGTACTGTGAGCGTGCTATGTTAGGCTTCGTGTCCTGTGAGCGTGCTATGTTAGGGTTCGTGTCCTGTGAGCGTTCTATGTTAGGGTTCGTGTACCGTGAGAGTGCTATGTTAGGGTTCGTGTCCTGTGAGCGTGCTATGTTAGGGTTCGTGTCCTGTGAGCGTTCTATGTTAGGCTTCGTGTACTGTGAGCGTGCTATGTTAGGCTTCGTGTCCTGTGAGCGTGCTATGTTAGGGTTCGTGTCCTGTGAGCGTTCTATGTTAGGGTTCGTGTACCGTGAGAGTGCTATGTAAGGGTTCGTGTACTGTGAGCGTTCTATGTTAGGGTTCGTGTACTGTGAGCGTTTTATGTTAGGGTTCGTGTACTGTGAGCGTGCTATGTTAGTGTTCGTGTACTGTGAGAGTGCTATGTTAGGGTTCGTGTACTGTGAGCGATCTATGTTAGGGTTCGTGTACTGTGAGCGTTCTATGTTAGGGTTCGCGTCCTGTGAGCGTTCTATGTTAGGGTTCGTGTACTGTGAGAGTGCTATGTTAGGGTTCGTGTACTGTGAGCGTGCTATGTTAGGCTTCGTGTACTGTGAGCGTGCTATGTTAGGCTTCGTGTCCTGTGAGCGTGCTATGTTAGGGTTCGTGTACTGTGAGCGATCTATGTAAGGGTTCGTGTACTGTGAGCGTGCTATGTTAGGCTTCGTGTCCTGTGAGCGTGCTATGTTAGGCTTCGTGTCCTGTGAGCGTTCTATGTTAGGGTTCGTGTACTGTGAGCGATCTATGTAAGGGTTCGTGTACTGTGAGCGTGCTATGTTAGGCTTCGTGTCCTGTGAGCGTGCTATGTTAGGCTTCGTGTAATGTGAGCGTGCTATGTTAGGGTTCGTGTCCTGTGAGCGTGCTATGTTAGGGTTCGTGTCCTGTGAGCGTTCTATGTTAGGCTTCGTGTACTGTGAGCGTGCTATGTTAGGGTTCGTGTCCTGTGAGCGATCTATGTTAGGGTTCGTGTCCTGTGAGCGATCTATGTTAGGCTTCGTGTCCTGTGAGCGTTCTATGTTAGGCTTCGTATCCTGTGAGCGTGCTATGTTAGGCTTCGTGTAATGTGAGCGTTCTATGTTAGGCTTCGTGTACTGTGAGCGTGCTATGTTAGGCTTCGTGTACTGTGAGCGTGCTATGTTAGGGTTCGTGTCCTGTGAGCGTGCTATGTTAGGGCTCGTGTCCAGTGAGCGATCTATGTTAGGCTTCGTGTCCTGTGAGCGATCTATGTTAGGGTTCGTGTCCTGTGAGCGATCTATGTTAGGGTTCGTGTCCTGTGAGCGATCTATGTTAGGCTTCGTGTACTGTGAGCGTGCTATGTTAGGCTTCGTGTCCTGTGAGCGTGCTATGTTAGGGTTCGTGTCCTGTGAGCGTTCTATGTTAGGGTTCGTGTACCGTGAGAGTGCTATGTTAGGGTTCGTGTCCTGTGAGCGTGCTATGTTAGGGTTCGTGTACTGTGAGCGTTCTATGTTAGGCTTCGTGTACTGTGAGCGTGCTATGTTAGGCTTCGTGTCCTGTGAGCGTGCTATGTTAGGCTTCGTGTCCTGTGAGCGTTCTATGTTAGGGTTCGTGTACTGTGAGCGATCTATGTAAGGGTTCGTGTACTGTGAGCGTGCTATGTTAGGCTTCGTGTCCTGTGAGCGTGATATGTTAGGCTTCGTGTAATGTGAGCGTGCTATGTTAGGGTTCGTGTCCTGTGAGCGTGCTATGTTAGGGTTCGTGTCCTGTGAGCGTTCTATGTTAGGCTTCGTGTACTGTGAGCGTGCTATGTTAGGGTTCGTGTCCTGTGAGCGTTCTATGTTAGGGTTCGTGTACCGTGAGAGTGCTATGTAAGGGTTCGTGTACTGTGAGCGTTCTATGTTAGGGTTCGTGTACTGTGAGCGTTTTATGTTAGGTTTCATGTACTGTGAGCGTGCTATGTTAGTGTTCGTGTACTGTGAGAGTGCTATGTTAGGGTTCGTGTACTGTGAGCGATCTATGTTAGGGTTCGTGTACTGTGAGCGTTTTATGTTAGGGTTCGCGTCCTGTGAGCGTTCTATGTTAGGGTTCGTGTACTGTGAGAGTGCTATGTTAGGGTTCGTGTACTGTGAGCGTTCTATGTTAGGGTTCATGTACTGTGAGCATGATATGTTAGGCTTCGTGTCCTGTGAGCGTTCTATGTTAGGGTTCATGTACTGTGAGCGTGCTATGTTAGGCTTCGTGTCCTGTGAGCGTTCCATTTTAGGGTTAGTGTCCTGTAAGCGTGCTATGTTAGGGTTAGTGTACTGTGAGCGTTCTATGTTAGGGTTCGTGTACTGTGAGCGTGCTATGTTAGGCTTCGTGTCCTGTGAGCGTTCTATGTTAGGGTTCGTGTACTGTGAGCATTCTATGTTAGGGTACGTGTCCTGTGAGCGTGCTATGTTAGGCTTCGTGTCCTGTGAGCGTTCTATGTTAGGGTACGTGTCCTGTGAGCGTGCTATGTTAGGCTTCGTGTACTGTGAGCTTGCTATGTTAGGCTTCGTGTCCTGTGAGCGTGCTATGTTAGGGTTCGTGTCCTGTGAGCGTTCTATGTTAGGGTTCGTGTCCTGTGAGCGATCTATGTTAGGGTTCGTGTCCTGTGAGCGATCTATGTTAGGCTTCGTGTCCTGTGAGCGTTCTATGTTAGGCTTCGTATCCTCTGAGCGTGCTATGTTAGGCTTCGTGTAATGTGAGCGTTCTATGTTAGGCTTCGTGTACTGTGAGCGTGCTATGTTAGGCTTCGTGTACTGTGAGCGTGCTATGTTAGGGTTCGTGTCCTGTGAGCGTGTTATTTTAGGGTTCGTGTCCTGTGAGCGTGCTATGTTAGGCTTCGTGTCCTGTGAGCGATCTATGTTAGGGTTCGTGTACTGTGAGCGTGCTATGTTAGGCTTCGTGTACTGTGAGCGTTCTATGTTAGGGTTCGTGTCCTATGAGCGTGCTATGTTAGGGTTCGTGTACTGTGAGCGTGCTATGTTAGGCTTCGTGTCCTGTGAGCGTGCTATGTTAGGCTTCGTGTACTGTGAGCGTGCTATGTTAGGCTTCGTGCACTGTGAGCGATCTATGTTAGGGTTCGTGTACGGTGAGCGTTCTATGTTAGGGTTAGTGTCCTGTGAGCGTGCTATGTTAGGCTTCGTGTCTTGTGAGCGTTCTACGTTAGGCTTCGTGTAATGTGAGCGTTCTATGTTAGTCTTCGTGTACTGTAAGCGTGCTATGTTAGGCTTCGTGTCCTGTGAGCGTTCTATGTTAGGCTCCGTGTCCTGTGAGCGATCTATGTTAGGGTTCGTGTCCTGTGAGCGATCTATGTTAGGGTTCGTGTCCTGTGAGCGATCTATGTTAGGCTTCGTGTACTGTGAGCGTGCTATGTTAGGCTTCGTGTCCTGTGAGCGTGCTATGTTAGGGTTCGTGTCCTCTGAGCGTTCTATGTTAGGGTTCGTGTACCGTGAGAGTGCTATGTTAGGGTTCGTGTCCTGTGAGCGTGCTATGTTAGGGTTCGTGTCCTGTGAGCGTTCTATGTTAGGCTTCGTGTACTGTGAGCGTGCTATGTTAGGCTTCGTGTCCTGTGAGCGTGCTATGTTAGGGTTCGTGTCCTGTGAGCGTTCTATGTTAGGGTTCGTGTACTGTGAGCGTTTTATGTTAGGTTTCGTGTACTGTGAGCGTGCTATGTTAGTGTTCGTGTACTGTGAGAGTGCTATGTTAGGGTTCGTGTACTGTGAGCGATCTATGTTAGGGTTCGTGTACTGTGAGCGTTTTATGTTAGGGTTCGTGTCCTGTGAGCGTTCTATGTTAGGCTTCGTGTCCTGTGAGCGATCTATGTTAGGCTTCGTCTCCTGTGAGCGATCTATGTTAGGGTTCGTGTCCAGTGAGCGATCTATGTTAGGTTTCGTGTCCTGTGAGCGTTCTATGTTAGGCTCCGTGTACTGTGAGCGTACTATGTTAGGCTTCGTGTACTGTGAGCGTGCTATGTTAGGCTTCGTGTACTGTGAGCGTGCTATGTTAGGGTTCGTGTCCTGTGAGCGTTCTATGTTAGGGTTCGTGTCCTGTGAGCGATCTATGTTAGGGTTCGTGTCCTGTGAGCGTGCTATGTTAGGGTTCGTGTCCTGTGAGCGTTCTATGTTAGGGTTCGTGTACCGTCAGAGTGCTATGTTAGGGTTCGTGTCCTGTGAGCGTGCTATGTTAGGGTTTGTGTCCTGTGAGCGTTCTATGTTAGGCTTCGTGCACTGTGAGCGTGCTATGTTAGGGTTTGTGTCCTGTGAGTGTGCTATGTTAGGGTTCGTGTCCTGTGAGCATTCTATGTTAGGGTTCGTGTACCGTGAGAGTGCTATGTAAGGGTTCGTGTACTGTGAGCGTTCTATGTTAGGGTTCGTGTACTGTAAGCGTTTTATGTTAGGGTTCGTGTACTGTGAGCGTTCTATGTTAGGGTTCGTGTACTGTAAGCGTTTTATGTTAGGGTTCGTGTACTGTGAGCGTGCTATGTTAGTGTTCGTGTACTGTGAGAGTGCTATGTTAGGGGTCGTGTACTGTGAGCGATCTATGTTAGGGTTCGTGTACTGTGAGCGTTTTATGTTAGGGTTCGCGTCCTGTGAGCGTTCTATGTTAGGGTTCGTGTACTGTGAGCGTGCTATGTTAGGCTTCGTGTCCTGTGAGCGTTCTATGTTAGGGTTCGTGTACTGTGAGCTTTCTACGTAAGGGTTCGTGTACTGTGAGCGTGCTATGTTAGGCTTCGTGTCCTGTGAGCGTTCCATTTTAGGGTTAGTGTCCTGTAAGCGTGCTATGTTAGGGTTCGTGTACTGTGAGCGTTCTATGTTAGGGTTCGTGTACTGTGAGCGTGCTATGTTAGGCTTCGTGTCCTGTGAGCGTTCTATGTTAGGGTTCGTGTACTGTGAGCGTTTTATGTTAGGGTTCGCGTCCTGTGAGCGTTCTATGTTAGGGTTCGTGTACTGTGAGAGTGCTATGTTAGGGTTCGTGTACTGTGAGCGTTCTATGTTAGGGTTCATGTACTGTGAGCATGATATGTTAGGCTTCGTGTCCTGTGAGCGTTCTATGTTAGGGTTCATGTACTGTGAGCGTGCTATGTTAGGCTTCGTGTCCTGTGAGCGTTCCATTTTAGGGTTAGTGTCCTGTAAGCGTGCTATGTTAGGGTTAGTGTACTGTGAGCGTTCTATGTTAGGGTTCGTGTACTGTGAGCGTGCTATGTTAGGCTTCGTGTCCTGTGAGCGTTCTATGTTAGGGTTCGTGTACTGTGAGCATTCTATGTTAGGGTACGTGTCCTGTGAGCGTGCTATGTTAGGCTTCGTGTCCTGTGAGCGTTCTATGTTAGGGTACGTGTCCTGTGAGCGTGCTATGTTAGGCTTCGTGTACTGTGAGCTTGCTATGTTAGGCTTCGTGTCCTGTGAGCGTGCTATGTTAGGGTTCGTGTCCTGTGAGCGTTCTATGTTAGGGTTCGTGTCCTGTGAGCGATCTATGTTAGGGTTCGTGTCCTGTGAGCGATCTATGTTAGGCTTCGTGTCCTGTGAGCGTTCTATGTTAGGCTTCGTATCCTCTGAGCGTGCTATGTTAGGCTTCGTGTAATGTGAGCGTTCTATGTTAGGCTTCGTGTACTGTGAGCGTGCTATGTTAGGCTTCGTGTACTGTGAGCGTGCTATGTTAGGGTTCGTGTCCTGTGAGCGTGTTATTTTAGGGTTCGTGTCCTGTGAGCGTGCTATGTTAGGCTTCGTGTCCTGTGAGCGATCTATGTTAGGGTTCGTGTACTGTGAGCGTGCTATGTTAGGCTTCGTGTACTGTGAGCGTTCTATGTTAGGGTTCGTGTCCTATGAGCGTGCTATGTTAGGGTTCGTGTACTGTGAGCGTGCTATGTTAGGCTTCGTGTCCTGTGAGCGTGCTATGTTAGGCTTCGTGTACTGTGAGCGTGCTATGTTAGGCTTCGTGCACTGTGAGCGATCTATGTTAGGGTTCGTGTACGGTGAGCGTTCTATGTTAGGGTTAGTGTCCTGTGAGCGTGCTATGTTAGGCTTCGTGTCTTGTGAGCGTTCTACGTTAGGCTTCGTGTAATGTGAGCGTTCTATGTTAGTCTTCGTGTACTGTAAGCGTGCTATGTTAGGCTTCGTGTCCTGTGAGCGTTCTATGTTAGGCTCCGTGTCCTGTGAGCGATCTATGTTAGGGTTCGTGTCCTGTGAGCGATCTATGTTAGGGTTCGTGTCCTGTGAGCGATCTATGTTAGGCTTCGTGTACTGTGAGCGTGCTATGTTAGGCTTCGTGTCCTGTGAGCGTGCTATGTTAGGGTTCGTGTCCTCTGAGCGTTCTATGTTAGGGTTCGTGTACCGTGAGAGTGCTATGTTAGGGTTCGTGTCCTGTGAGCGTGCTATGTTAGGGTTCGTGTCCTGTGAGCGTTCTATGTTAGGCTTCGTGTACTGTGAGCGTGCTATGTTAGGCTTCGTGTCCTGTGAGCGTGCTATGTTAGGGTTCGTGTCCTGTGAGCGTTCTATGTTAGGGTTCGTGTACTGTGAGCGTTTTATGTTAGGTTTCGTGTACTGTGAGCGTGCTATGTTAGTGTTCGTGTACTGTGAGAGTGCTATGTTAGGGTTCGTGTACTGTGAGCGATCTATGTTAGGGTTCGTGTACTGTGAGCGTTTTATGTTAGGGTTCGTGTCCTGTGAGCGTTCTATGTTAGGCTTCGTGTCCTGTGAGCGATCTATGTTAGGCTTCGTCTCCTGTGAGCGATCTATGTTAGGGTTCGTGTCCAGTGAGCGATCTATGTTAGGTTTCGTGTCCTGTGAGCGTTCTATGTTAGGCTCCGTGTACTGTGAGCGTACTATGTTAGGCTTCGTGTACTGTGAGCGTGCTATGTTAGGCTTCGTGTACTGTGAGCGTGCTATGTTAGGGTTCGTGTCCTGTGAGCGTTCTATGTTAGGGTTCGTGTCCTGTGAGCGATCTATGTTAGGGTTCGTGTCCTGTGAGCGTGCTATGTTAGGGTTCGTGTCCTGTGAGCGTTCTATGTTAGGGTTCGTGTACCGTCAGAGTGCTATGTTAGGGTTCGTGTCCTGTGAGCGTGCTATGTTAGGGTTTGTGTCCTGTGAGCGTTCTATGTTAGGCTTCGTGCACTGTGAGCGTGCTATGTTAGGGTTTGTGTCCTGTGAGTGTGCTATGTTAGGGTTCGTGTCCTGTGAGCATTCTATGTTAGGGTTCGTGTACCGTGAGAGTGCTATGTAAGGGTTCGTGTACTGTGAGCGTTCTATGTTAGGGTTCGTGTACTGTAAGCGTTTTATGTTAGGGTTCGTGTACTGTGAGCGTTCTATGTTAGGGTTCGTGTACTGTAAGCGTTTTATGTTAGGGTTCGTGTACTGTGAGCGTGCTATGTTAGTGTTCGTGTACTGTGAGAGTGCTATGTTAGGGGTCGTGTACTGTGAGCGATCTATGTTAGGGTTCGTGTACTGTGAGCGTTTTATGTTAGGGTTCGCGTCCTGTGAGCGTTCTATGTTAGGGTTCGTGTACTGTGAGCGTGCTATGTTAGGCTTCGTGTCCTGTGAGCGTTCTATGTTAGGGTTCGTGTACTGTGAGCTTTCTACGTAAGGGTTCGTGTACTGTGAGCGTGCTATGTTAGGCTTCGTGTCCTGTGAGCGTTCCATTTTAGGGTTAGTGTCCTGTAAGCGTGCTATGTTAGGGTTCGTGTACTGTGAGCGTTCTATGTTAGGGTTCGTGTACTGTGAGCGTGCTATGTTAGGCTTCGTGTCCTGTGAGCGTTCTATGTTAGGGTTCGTGTACTGTGAGCGTGCTATGTTAGGCTTCGTGTAATGTGAGCGTGCTATGTTAGGGTTCGTGTCCTGTGAGCGTTCTATGTTAGGGTACGTGTCCTGTGAGCGTTCTATGTTAGGCTTCGTGTCCTGTGAGCATGCTATGTTAGGCTTCGTGTAATGTGAGCGTGCTATGTTAGGCTTCGTGTACTGTGAGCTTGCTATGTTAGGCTTCGTGTCCTGTGAGCGTGCTCTGTTAGGGTTCGTGTCCTGTGAGCGTTCTATGTTAGGGTTCGTGTCCTGTGAGCGATCTATGTTAGGGTTCGTGTCCTGTGAGCGATCTATGTTAGGCTTCGTGTCCTGTGAGCGTTCTATGTTAGGCTTCGTATCCTGTGAGCGTGCTATGTTAGGCTTCGTGTAATGTGAGCGTTCTATGTTAGGCTTCGTGTACTGTGAGCGTGCTATGTTAGGCTTCGTGTACTGTGAGCGTGCTATGTTAGGGTTCGTGTCCTGTGAGCGTGCTATGTTAGGGCTCGTGTCCAGTGAGCGATCTATGTTAGGCTTCGTGTCCTGTGAGCGTTCTATGTTAGGCTCCGTGTACTGTGAGCGTACTATGTTAGGCTTCGTGTAATGTGAGCGTTCTATGTTAGGATTCGTGTACTGTGAGCGTACTATGTTAGGTTTCGTGTCCTGTGAGCGTTCTATGTTAGGCTTCGTGTCCTGTGAGCGATCTATGTTAGGGTTCGTGTCCTGTGAGCGATCTATGTTAGGGTTCGTGTCCTGTGAGCGATCTATGTTAGGCTTCGTGTACTGTGAGCGTGCTATGTTAGGCTTCGTGTCCTGTGAGCGTGCTATGTTAGGGTTCGTGTCCTGTGAGCGTTCTATGTTAGGGTTCGTGTACCGTGAGAGTGCTATGTTAGGGTTCGTGTCCTGTGAGCGTGCTATGTTAGGGTTCGTGTCCTGTGAGCGTTCTATGTTAGGCTTCGTGTACTGTGAGCGTGCTATGTTAGGCTTCGTGTCCTGTGAGCGTGCTATGTTAGGGTTCGTGTCCTGTGAGCGTTCTATGTTAGGGTTCGTGTACCATGAGAGTGCTATGTAAGGGTTCGTGTACTGTGAGCGTTCTATGTTAGGGTTCGTGTACTGTGAGCGTTTTATGTTAGGGTTCGTGTACTGTGAGCGTGCTATGTTAGTGTTCGTGTACTGTGAGAGTGCTATGTTAGGGTTCGTGTACTGTGAGCGATCTATGTTAGGGTTCGTGTACTGTGAGCGTTTTATGTTAGGGTTCGCGTCCTGTGAGCGTTCTATGTTAGGGTTCGTGTACTGTGAGAGTGCTATGTTAGGGTTCGTGTACTGTGAGCGTGCTATGTTAGGGTTCGTGTACTGTGAGCGTGCTATGTTAGGCTTCGTGTACTGTGAGCGTGCTATGTTAGGCTTCGTGTCCTGTGAGCGTGCTATGTTAGGGTTCGTGTACTGTGAGCGATCTATGTAAGGGTTCGTGTACTGTGAGCGTGCTATGTTAGGCTTCGTGTCCTGTGAGCGTGCTATGTTAGGCTTCGTGTCCTGTGAGCGTTCTATGTTAGGGTTCGTGTACTGTGAGCGATCTATGTAAGGGTTCGTGTACTGTGAGCGTGCTATGTTAGGCTTCGTGTCCTGTGAGCGTGCTATGTTAGGCTTCGTGTAATGTGAGCGTGCTATGTTAGGGTTCGTGTCCTGTGAGCGTGCTATGTTAGGGTTCGTGTCCTGTGAGCGTTCTATGTTAGCCTTCGTGTACTGTGAGCGTGCTATGTTAGGGTTCGTGTCCTGTGAGCGTTCTATGTTAGGGTTCGTGTACCGTGAGAGTGCTATGTAAGGGTTCGTGTACTGTGAGCGTTCTATGTTAGGGTTCGTGTACTGTGAGCGTTTTATGTTAGGTTTCGTGTACTGTGAGCGTGCTATGTTAGTGTTCGTGTACTGTGAGAGTGCTATGTTAGGGTTCGTGTACTGTGAGCGATCTATGTTAGGGTTCGTGTACTGTGAGCGTTTTATGTTAGGGTTCGCGTCCTGTGAGCGTTCTATGTTAGGGTTCGTGTACTGTGAGAGTGCTATGTTAGGGTTCGTGTACTGTGAGCGTTCTATGTTAGGGTTCATGTACTGTGAGCATGCTATGTTAGGCTTCGTGTCCTGTGAGCGTTCTATGTTAGGGTTCGTGTACTGTGAGCGTGCTATGTTAGGCTTCGTGTCCTGTGAGCGTTCCATTTTAGGGTTAGTGTCCTGTAAGCGTGCTATGTTAGGGTTCGTGTACTGTGAGCGTTCTATGTTAGGGTTCGTGTACTGTGAGCGTGCTATGTTAGGCTTCGTGTCCTGTGAGCGTTCTATGTTAGGGTTCGTGTACTGTGAGCATTCTATGTTAGGGTACGTGTCCTGTGAGCGTGCTATGTTAGGCTTCGTGTCCTGTGAGCGTTCTATGTTAGGGTACGTGTCCTGTGAGCGTGCTATGTTAGGCTTCGTGTACTGTGAGCTTGCTATGTTAGGCTTCGTGTCCTGTGAGCGTGCTATGTTAGGGTTCGTGTCCTGTGAGCGTTCTATGTTAGGGTTCGTGTCCTGTGAGCGATCTATGTTAGGGTTCGTGTCCTGTGAGCGATCTATGTTAGGCTTCGTGTCCTGTGAGCGTTCTATGTTAGGCTTCGTATCCTCTGAGCGTGCTATGTTAGGCTTCGTGTAATGTGAGCGTTCTATGTTAGGCTTCGTGTACTGTGAGCGTGCTATGTTAGGCTTCGTGTACTGTGAGCGTGCTATGTTAGGGTTCGTGTCCTGTGAGCGTGCTATGTTAGGGCTCGTGTCCAGTGAGCGATCTATGTTAGGCTTCGTGTCCTGTGAGCGTTCTATGTTAGGCTCCGTGTACTGTGAGCGTACTATGTTAGGATTCGTGTACTGTGAGCGTACTATGTTAGGTTTCGTGTCCTGTGAGCGTTCTATGTTAGGCTTCGTGTCCTGTGAGCGATCTATGTTAGGGTTCGTGTCCTGTGAGCGATCTATGTTAGGCTTCGTGTACTGTGAGCGTGCTATGTTAGGCTTCGTGTCCTGTGAGCGTGCTATGTTAGGGTTCGTGTCCTGTGAGCGTTCTATGTTAGGGTTCGTGTACCGTGAGAGTGCTATGTTAGGGTTCGTGTCCTGTGAGCGTGCTATGTTAGGGTTCGTGTCCTGTGAGCGTTCTATGTTAGGCTTCGTGTACTGTGAGCGTGCTATGTTAGGCTTCGTGTCCTGTGAGCGTGCTATGTTAGGGTTCGTGTCCTGTGAGCGTTCTATGTTAGGGTTCGTGTACCGTGAGAGTGCTATGTAAGGGTTCGTGTACTGTGAGCGTTCTATGTTAGGGTTCGCGTCCTGTGAGCGTTCTATGTTAGGGTTCGTGTACTGTGAGCGTGCTATGTTAGGGTTCGTGTACTGTGAGCGTGCTATGTTAGGCTTCGTGTACTGTGAGCGTGCTATGTTAGGCTTCGTGTCCTGTGAGCGTTCTATGTTAGGGTTCGTGTACTGTGAGCGATCTATGTAAGGGTTCGTGTACTGTGAGCGTGCTATGTTAGGCTTCGTGTCCTGTGAGCGTGCTATGTTAGGCTTCGTGTCCTGTGAGCGTGCTATGTTAGGGTTCGTGTCCTGTGAGCGATCTATGTTAGGGTTCGTGTCCTGTGAGCGTTCTATGTTAGGCTTCGTGTACTGTGAGCGTGCTATGTTAGGCTTCGTGTACTGTGAGAGTGCTATGTTAGGGTTCGTGTACTGTGAGCGTGCTATGTTAGGCTTCGTGTCCTGTGAGCGTTCTATGTTAGGGTTCGTGTACTGTGAGCGATCTATGTAAGGGTTCGTGTCCTGTAAGCGTGCTATGTTAGGCTTCGTGTACTGTGAGCGTGCTATGTTAGGCTTCGTGTAATGTGAGCGTGCTATGTTAGGGTTCGTGTCCTGTGAGCGTTCTATGTTAGGGTTCGTGTCCTGTGAGCGTGCTATGTTAGGCTTCGTGTCCTGTGAGCGTGCTATGTTAGGGTTCGTGTCCTGTGAGCGTTCTATGTTAGGGTTCGTGTCCTGTGAGCGATCTATGTTAGGGTTCGTGTCCTGTGAGCGATCTATGTTAGGCTTCGTGTCCTGTGAGCATTCTATGTTAAGCTTCGTGTACTGTGAGCGTGCTATGTTAGCCTTCGTGTAATGTGAGCGTTCTATGTTAGGCTTCGTGTACTGTGAGCGTGCTATGTTAGGGTTCGTGTCCTGTGAGCGTTCTATGTTAGGCTTCGTGTCCTGTGAGCGATCTATGTTAGGCTTCGTCTCCTGTGAGCGATCTATGTTAGGGTTCGTGTCCATTGAGCGATCTATGTTAGGCTTCGTGTCCTGTGAGCGTTCTATGTTAGGCTCCGTGTACTGTGAGCGTACTATGTTAGGCTTCGTGTACTGTGAGCGTGCTATGTTAGGCTTCGTGTACTGTGAGCGTGCTATGTTAGGGTTCGTGTCCTGTGAGCGTTCTATGTTAGGCTTCGTGTCCTGTGAGCGATCTATGTTAGGGTTCGTGTCCTGTGAGCGATCTATGTTAGGGTTCGTGTCCTGTGAGCGATCTATGTTAGGCTTCGTGTCCTGTGAGCGTTCTATGTTAGGCTTCGTGTACTGCGAGCGTGCTATGTTAGGCTTCGTGTAATGTGAGCGTGCTATGTTAGGCTTCGTGTACTGTGAGCGTGCTATGTTAGGGTTCGTGTCCTGTGAGCGTTCTATGTTAGGCTTCGTGTCCTGTGAGCGATCTATGTTAGGCTTCGTGTACTGTGAGCGATCTATGTTAGGCTTCGTGTCCTGTGAGCGTGCTATGTTAGGCTTCGTGTCCTGTGAGCGTGCTATGTTAGGCTTCGTGTCCTGTGAGCGTGCTATGTTAGGGTGCAAGTCCTGTGAGCGATCTATGTTAGGGTTCGTGTCCAGTGAGCGTGCTATGTTAGGCTTCGTATACTGTGAGCGTGCTATGTTAGGGTTCGTGTACTGTGAGCGTGCTATGTTAGGGTTCGTGTACTGTGAGCGATCTATGTTAGGGTACGTGTCCTGTGAGCGTTCTATGTTAGGGTTCGTGTCCTGTGAGCGTGCTATGTTAGGGTTCGTGTACTGTGAGCGTGCTATGTTAGGCTTCGTGTCCTGTGAGCGTTCTATGTTAGGCTTCGTGTAATGTGAGCGTTCTATGTTAGGGTTCATGTTCTGTAAGCGTGCTATGTTAGGCTTCGTGTACTGTGAGCGTTCTATGTTAGGGTTCGTGTCCTGTGAGCGTGTTATTTTAGGGTTCGTGTCCTGTGAGCGTTCTATGTTAGGGTTCGTGTACTGTGAGCGATCTATGTTAGGGTTCGTGTCCTGTGAGCGTGCTATGTTAGTCTTCGTGTACTGTGAGCGATCTATGTTAGGGTTCGTGTACTGTGAGCGTGCTATGTTAGGCTTCGTGTACTGTGAGCGTTCTATGTTAGGGTTCGTGTCCTATGAGCGTGCTATGTTAGGGTTCGTGTACTGTGAGCGTGCTATGTTAGGCTTCGTGTCCTGTGAGCGTGCTATGTTAGGCTTCGTGTACTGTGAGCGTGCTATGTTAGGCTTCGTGCACTGTGAGCGATCTATGTTAGGGTTCGTGTACGGTGAGCGTTCTATGTTAGGGTTAGTGTCCTGTGAGCGTGCTATGTTAGGCTTCGTGTCTTGTGAGCGTTCTACGTTAGGCTTCGTGTAATGTGAGCGTTCTATGTTAGTCTTCGTGTACTGTAAGCGTGCTATGTTAGGCTTCGTGTCCTGTGAGCGTTCTATGTTAGGCTCCGTGTCCTGTGAGCGATCTATGTTAGGGTTCGTGTCCTGTGAGCGATCTATGTTAGGCTTCGTGTACTGTGAGCGTGCTATGTTAGGCTTCGTGTCCTGTGAGCGTGCTATGTTAGGGTTCGTGTCCTGTGAGCGTTCTATGTTAGGGTTCGTGTACCGTGAGAGTGCTATGTTAGGGTTCGTGTCCTGTGAGCGTGCTATGTTAGGGTTCGTGTCCTGTGAGCGTTCTATGTTAGGCTTCGTGTACTGTGAGCGTGCTATGTTAGGCTTCGTGTCCTGTGAGCGTGATATGTTAGGGTTCGTGTCCTGTGAGCGTTCTATGATAGGGTTCGTGTACCGTGAGAGTGCTATGTAAGGGTTCGTGTACTGTGAGCGTTCTATGTTAGGGTTTGTGTACTGTGAGCGTTTTATGTTAGGTTTCGTGTACTGTGAGCGTGCTATGTTAGTGTTCGTGTACTGTGAGAGTGCTATGTTAGGGTTCGTGTACTGTGAGCGATCTATGTTAGGGTTCGTGTACTGTGAGCGTTTTATGTTAGGGTTCGTGTCCTGTGAGCGTTCTATGTTAGGCTTCGTGTCCTGTGAGCGATCTATGTTAGGCTTCGTCTCCTGTGAGCGATCTATGTTAGGGTTCGTGTCCAGTGAGCGATCTATGTTAGGCTTCGTGTCCTGTGAGCGTTCTATGTTAGGCTCCGTGTACTGTGAGCGTACTATGTTAGGCTTCGTGTACTGTGAGCGTGCTATGTTAGGCTTCGTGTACTGTGAGCGTGCTATGTTAGGGTTCGTGTCCTGTGAGCGTTCTATGTTAGGGTTCGTGTCCTGTGAGCGATCTATGTTAGGGTTCGTGTACTGTGAGCGTTCTATGTTAGGCTTCGTGTCCTGTGAGCGATCTATGTTAGGGTTCGTGTCCTGTGAGCGATCTATGTTAGGGTTCGTGTCCTGTGAGCGATCTATGTTAGGCTTCGTGTCCTGTGAGCGTGCTATGTTAGGGTTCGTGTCCTGTGAGCGTTCTATGTTAGGGTTCGTGTACCGTCAGAGTGCTATGTTAGGGTTCGTGTCCTGTGAGCGTGCTATGTTAGGGTTTGTGTCCTGTGAGCGTTCTATGTTAGGCTTCGTGCACTGTGAGCGTGCTATGTTAGGGTTCGTGTCCTGTGAGTGTGCTATGTTAGGGTTCGTGTCCTGTGAGCGTTCTATGTTAGGGTTCGTGTACCGTGAGAGTGCTATGTAAGGGTTCGTGTACTGTGAGCGTTCTATGTTAGGGTTCGTGTACTGTAAGCGTTTTATGTTAGGGTTCGTGTACTGTGAGCGTTCTATGTTAGGGTTCGTGTACTGTAAGCGTTTTATGTTAGGGTTCGTGTACTGTGAGCGTGCTATGTTAGTGTTCGTGTACTGTGAGAGTGCTATGTTAGGGGTCGTGTACTGTGAGCGATCTATGTTAGGGTTCGTGTACTGTGAGCGTTTTATGTTAGGGTTCGCGTCCTGTGAGCGTTCTATGTTAGGGTTCGTGTACTGTGAGCGTGCTATGTTAGGCTTCGTGTCCTGTGAGCGTTCTATGTTAGGGTTCGTGTACTGTGAGCGATCTATGTAAGGGTTCGTGTACTGTGAGCGTGCTATGTTAGGCTTCGTGTCCTGTGAGCGTTCTATGTTAGGGTTCGTGTACTGTGAGCGATCTATGTAAGGGTTCGTGTCCTGTGAGCGTGCTATGTTAGTCTTCGTGTCCTGTGAGCGATCTATGTTAGGGTTCGTGTACTGTGAGCGTGCTATGTTAGGCTTCGTGTACTGTGAGCGTTCTATGTTAGGGTTCGTGTCCTATGAGCGTGCTATGTTAGGGTTCGTGTCCTGTGAGCGTTCTCTGTTAGGGTTCGTGTACCGTGAGAGTGCTATGTTAGGGTTCGTGTACTGTGAGCGTTCTATGTTAGGGTTCGTGTACTGTGAGCGTTTTATGTTAGGGTTCGTGTACTGTGAGCGTGCTATGTTAGGGTTCGTGTACTGTGAGAGTGCTATGTTAGGGTTCCTGTACTGAGAGCGTGCTATGTTAGGGTTCGTGTACTGTGAGCGTGCTATGTTAGGCTTCGTGTCCTGTGAGCGTGCTACGTTAGGCTTCGTGTAATGTGAGCGTTCTATGTTAGTCTTCGTGTACTGTAAGCGTGCTATGTTAGGCTTCGTGTCCTGTGAGCGTGCTATGTTAGGCTTCGTGTCCTGTGAGCGTTCTATGTTAGGCTCCGTGTCCTGTGAGCGATCTATGTTAGGGTTCGTGTCCTGTGAGCGATCTATGTTAGGCTTCGTGTCCTGTGAGCGTGCTATGTTAGGCTTCGTGTCCTGTGAGCGTGCTATGTTAGGGTTCGTGTCCTGTGAGCGTTCTATGTTAGGGTTCGTGTACCGTGAGAGTGCTATGTTAGGGTTCGTGTCCTGTGAGCGTGCTATGTTAGGGTTCGTGTCCTGTGAGCGTTCTATGTTAGGCTTCGTGTACTGTGAGCGTGCTATGTTAGGCTTCGTGTCCTGTGAGCGTGCTATGTTAGGATTCGTGTCCTGTGAGCGTTCTATGTTAGGGTTCGTGTACCGTGAGAGTGCTATGTAACGGTTCGTGTACTGTGAGCGTTCTATGTTAGGGTTCGTGTACTGTGAGCGTTTTATGTTAGGTTTCGTGTACTGTGAGCGTGCTATGTTAGTGTTCGTGTACTGTGAGAGTGCTATGTTAGGGTTCGTGTACTGTGAGCGATCTATGTTAGGGTTCGTGTGCTGTGAGCGTTTTATGTTAGGGTTCGCGTCCTGTGAGCGTTCTATGTTAGGGTTCGTGTACTGTGAGAGTGCTATGTTAGGGTTCGTGTACTGTGAGCGTTCTATGTTAGGGTTCATGTACTGTGAGCATGCTATGTTAGGCTTCGTGTCCTGTGAGCGTTCTATGTAAGGGTTCGTGTACTGTGAGCGTTCTATGTTAGGGTTCATGTACTGTGAGCGTGCTATGTTAGGCTTCGTGTCCTGTGAGCATTCCATTTTAGGGTTAGTGTCCTGTAAGCGTGCTATGTTAGGGTTCGTGTACTGTGAGCGTTCTATGTTAGGGTTCGTGTACTGTGAGCGTGCTATGTTAGGCTTCGTGTCCTGTGAGCGTTCTATGTTAGGGTTCGTGTACTGTGAGCGTGCTATGTTAGGCTTCGTGTAATGTGAGCGTGCTATGTTAGGGTTCGTGTCCTGTGAGCGTTCTATGTTAGGGTACGTGTCCTGTGAGCGTGCTATGTTAGGCTTCGTGTACTGTGAGCTTGCTATGTTAGGCTTCGTGTCCTGTGAGCGTGCTATGTTAGGGTTCGTGTCCTGTGAGCGTTCTATGTTAGGGTTCGTGTCCTGTGAGCGATCTATGTTAGGGTTCGTGTCCTGTGAGCGATCTATGTTAGGCTTCGTGTCCTGTGAGCGTGCTATGTTAGGGTTCGTGTACTGTGAGCGTGCTATGTTAGGCTTCGTGTAATGTGAGCGTTCTATGTTAGGCTTCGTGTACTGTGAGCGTGCTATGTTAGGCTTCGTGTACTGTCAGCGTGCTATGTTAGGGTTCGTGTCCTGTGAGCGTGCTATGTTAGGGCTCGTGTCCAGTGAGCGATCTATGTTAGGCTTCGTGTCCTGTGAGCGTTCTATGTTAGGCTCCGTGTACTGTGAGCGTACTATGTTAGGCTTCGTGTAATGTGAGCGTTCTATGTTAGGATTTGTGTACTGTGAGCGTACTATGTTAGGTTTCGTGTCCAGTGAGCGTTCTATGTTAGGCTTCGTGTCCTGTGAGCGATCTATGTTAGGGTTCGTGTCCTGTGAGCGATCTATGTTAGGGTTCGTGTCCTGTGAGCGATCTATGTTAGGCTTCGTGTACTGTGAGCGTGCTATGTTAGGCTTCGTGTCCTGTGAGCGTGCTATGTTAGGGTTCGTGTCCTGTGAGCGTTCTATGTTAGGGATCGTGTACCGTGAGCGTGCTATGTTAGGGTTCGTGTCCTGTGAGCGTGCTATGTTAGGGTTCCTGTACTGTGAGCGTTTTATGTTAGGGTTCGTGTACTGTGAGCGTGCTATGTTAGTGTTCGTGTACTGTGAGAGTGCTATGTTAGGGTTCGTGTACTGTGAGAGATCTATGTTAGGGTTCGTGTACTGTGAGCGTTCTATGTTAGGGTTCATGTTCTGTAAGCGTGCTATGTTAGGCTTCGTGTACTGTGAGCGTTCTATGTTAGGGTTCGTGTCCTGTGAGCGTGTTATTTTAGGGTTCGTGTCCTGTGAGCGTTCTATGTTAGGGTTCGTGTACTGTGAGCGATCTATGTTAGGGTTCGTGTCCTGTGAGCGTGCTATGTTAGTCTTCGTGTACTGTGAGCGATCTATGTTAGGGTTCGTGTACTGTGAGCGTGCTATGTTAGGCTTCGTGTACTGTGAGCGTTCTATGTTAGGGTTCGTGTACTATGAGCGTGCTATGTTAGGGTTCGTGTACTGTGAGCGTGCTATGTTAGGCTTCGTGTCCTGTGAGCGTGCTATGTTAGGCTTCGTGTACTGTGAGCGTGCTATGTTAGGCTTCGTGCACTGTGAGCGATCTATGTTAGGGTTCGTGTACGGTGAGCGTTCTATGTTAGGGTTAGTGTCCTGTGAGCGTGCTATGTTAGGCTTCGTGTCTTGTGAGCGTTCTACGTTAGGCTTCGTGTAATGTGAGCGTTCTATGTTAGTCTTCGTGTACTGTAAGCGTGCTATGTTAGGCTTCGTGTCCTGTGAGCGTTCTATGTTAGGCTCCGTGTCCTGTGAGCGATCTATGTTAGTCTTCGTGTACTGTAAGCGTGCTATGTTAGGCTTCGTGTCCTGTGAGCGTTCTATGTTAGGCTCCGTGTCCTGTGAGCGATCTATGTTAGGGTTCGTGTCCTGTGAGCGATCTATGTTAGGCTTCGTGTACTGTGAGCGTGCTATGTTAGGCTTCGTGTCCTGTGAGCGTGCTATGTTAGGGTTCGTGTCCTGTGAGCGTTCTATGTTAGGGTTCGTGTACCGTGAGAGTGCTATGTTAGGGTTCGTGTCCTGTGAGCGTGCTATGTTAGGGTTCGTGTCCTGTGAGCGTTCTATGTTAGGCTTCGTGTACTGTGAGCGTGCTATGTTAGGCTTCGTGTCCTGTGAGCGTGATATGTTAGGGTTCGTGTCCTGTGAGCGTTCTATGATAGGGTTCGTGTACCGTGAGAGTGCTATGTAAGGGTTCGTGTACTGTGAGCGTTCTATGTTAGGGTTTGTGTACTGTGAGCGTTTTATGTTAGGTTTCGTGTACTGTGAGCGTGCTATGTTAGTGTTCGTGTACTGTGAGAGTGCTATGTTAGGGTTCGTGTACTGTGAGCGATCTATGTTAGGGTTCGTGTACTGTGAGCGTTTTATGTTAGGGTTCGTGTCCTGTGAGCGTTCTATGTTAGGCTTCGTGTCCTGTGAGCGATCTATGTTAGGCTTCGTCTCCTGTGAGCGATCTATGTTAGGGTTCGTGTCCAGTGAGCGATCTATGTTAGGCTTCGTGTCCTGTGAGCGTTCTATGTTAGGCTCCGTGTACTGTGAGCGTACTATGTTAGGCTTCGTGTACTGTGAGCGTGCTATGTTAGGCTTCGTGTACTGTGAGCGTGCTATGTTAGGGTTCGTGTCCTGTGAGCGTTCTATGTTAGGGTTCGTGTCCTGTGAGCGATCTATGTTAGGGTTCGTGTACTGTGAGCGTTCTATGTTAGGCTTCGTGTCCTGTGAGCGATCTATGTTAGGGTTCGTGTCCTGTGAGCGATCTATGTTAGGGTTCGTGTCCTGTGAGCGATCTATGTTAGGCTTCGTGTCCTGTGAGCGTGCTATGTTAGGGTTCGTGTCCTGTGAGCGTTCTATGTTAGGGTTCGTGTACCGTCAGAGTGCTATGTTAGGGTTCGTGTCCTGTGAGCGTGCAATGTTAGGGTTTGTGTCCTGTGAGCGTTCTATGTTAGGCTTCGTGCACTGTGAGCGTGCTATGTTAGGGTTCGTGTCCTGTGAGTGTGCTATGTTAGGGTTCGTGTCCTGTGAGCGTTCTATGTTAGGGTTCGTGTACCGTGAGAGTGCTATGTAAGGGTTCGTGTACTGTGAGCGTTCTATGTTAGGGTTCGTGTACTGTAAGCGTTTTATGTTAGGGTTCGTGTACTGTGAGCGTTCTATGTTAGGGTTCGTGTACTGTAAGCGTTTTATGTTAGGGTTCGTGTACTGTGAGCGTGCTATGTTAGTGTTCGTGTACTGTGAGAGTGCTATGTTAGGGGTCGTGTACTGTGAGCGATCTATGTTAGGGTTCGTGTACTGTGAGCGTTTTATGTTAGGGTTCGCGTCCTGTGAGCGTTCTATGTTAGGGTTCGTGTACTGTGAGCGTGCTATGTTAGGCTTCGTGTCCTGTGAGCGTTCTATGTTAGGGTTCGTGTACTGTGAGCGATCTATGTAAGGGTTCGTGTACTGTGAGCGTGCTATGTTAGGCTTCGTGT
Source organism: Mobula birostris (assembly GCF_030028105.1). Lineage (NCBI taxonomy): Eukaryota > Metazoa > Chordata > Chondrichthyes > Myliobatiformes > Myliobatidae > Mobula > Mobula birostris. The sequence goes on from NW_027278646.1 coordinate 121,261, forward strand.
CCTGTGAGCGTTCTATGTTAGGGTTCGTGTACTGTGAGCGATCTATGTAAGGGTTCGTGTCCTGTGAGCGTGCTATGTTAGTCTTCGTGTCCTGTGAGCGATCTATGTTAGGGTTCGTGTACTGTGAGCGTGCTATGTTAGGCTTCGTGTACTGTGAGCGTTCTATGTTAGGGTTCGTGTCCTATGAGCGTGCTATGTTAGGGTTCGTGTCCTGTGAGCGTTCTCTGTTAGGGTTCGTGTACCGTGAGAGTGCTATGTTAGGGTTCGTGTACTGTGAGCGTTCTATGTTAGGGTTCGTGTACTGTGAGCGTTTTATGTTAGGGTTCGTGTACTGTGAGCGTGCTATGTTAGGGTTCGTGTACTGTGAGAGTGCTATGTTAGGGTTCCTGTACTGAGAGCGTGCTATGTTAGGGTTCGTGTACTGTGAGCGTGCTATGTTAGGCTTCGTGTCCTGTGAGCGTGCTACGTTAGGCTTCGTGTAATGTGAGCGTTCTATGTTAGTCTTCGTGTACTGTAAGCGTGCTATGTTAGGCTTCGTGTCCTGTGAGCGTTCTATGTTAGGCTCCGTGTCCTGTGAGCGATCTATGTTAGGGTTCGTGTCCTGTGAGCGATCTATGTTAGGGTTCGTGTCCTGTGAGCGATCTATGTTAGGCTTCGTGTACTGTGAGCGTGCTATGTTAGGCTTCGTGTCCTGTGAGCGTGCTATGTTAGGGTTCGTGTCCTGTGAGCGTTCTATGTTAGGGTTCGTGTACCGTGAGAGTGCTATGTTAGGGTTCGTGTCCTGTGAGCGTGCTATGTTAGGGTTCGTGTCCTGTGAGCGTTCTATGTTAGGCTTCGTGTACTGTGAGCGTGCTATGTTAGGCTTCGTGTCCTGTGAGCGTGCTATGTTAGGATTCGTGTCCTGTGAGCGTTCTATGTTAGGGTTCGTGTACCGTGAGAGTGCTATGTAAGGGTTCGTGTACTGTGAGCGTTCTATGTTAGGGTTCGTGTACTGTGAGCGTTTTATGTTAGGTTTCGTGTACTGTGAGCGTGCTATGTTAGTGTTCGTGTACTGTGAGAGTGCTATGTTAGGGTTCGTGTACTGTGAGCGATCTATGTTAGGGTTCGTGTGCTGTGAGCGTTTTATGTTAGGGTTCGCGTCCTGTGAGCGTTCTATGTTAGGGTTCGTGTACTGTGAGAGTGCTATGTTAGGGTTCGTGTACTGTGAGCGTTCTATGTTAGGGTTCATGTACTGTGAGCATGCTATGTTAGGCTTCGTGTCCTGTGAGCGTTCTATGTAAGGGTTCGTGTACTGTGAGCGTTCTATGTTAGGGTTCATGTACTGTGAGCGTGCTATGTTAGGCTTCGTGTCCTGTGAGCGTTCCATTTTAGGGTTAGTGTCCTGTAAGCGTGCTATGTTAGGGTTCGTGTACTGTGAGCGTTCTATGTTAGGGTTCGTGTACTGTGAGCGTGCTATGTTAGGCTTCGTGTCCTGTGAGCGTTCTATGTTAGGGTTCGTGTACTGTGAGCGTGCTATGTTAGGCTTCGTGTAATGTGAGCGTGCTATGTTAGGGTTCGTGTCCTGTGAGCGTTCTATGTTAGGGTACGTGTCCTGTGAGCGTGCTATGTTAGGCTTCGTGTACTGTGAGCTTGCTATGTTAGGCTTCGTGTCCTGTGAGCGTGCTATGTTAGGGTTCGTGTCCTGTGAGCGTTCTATGTTAGGGTTCGTGTCCTGTGAGCGATCTATGTTAGGGTTCGTGTCCTGTGAGCGATCTATGTTAGGCTTCGTGTCCTGTGAGCGTGCTATGTTAGGGTTCGTGTACTGTGAGCGTGCTATGTTAGGCTTCGTGTAATGTGAGCGTTCTATGTTAGGCTTCGTGTACTGTGAGCGTGCTATGTTAGGCTTCGTGTACTGTGAGCGTGCTATGTTAGGATTCGTGTCCTGTGAGCGTGCTATGTTAGGGCTCGTGTCCAGTGAGCGATCTATGTTAGGCTTCGTGTCCTGTGAGCGTTCTATGTTAGGCTCCGTGTACTGTGAGCGTACTATGTTAGGCTTCGTGTAATGTGAGCGTTCTATGTTAGGATTCGTGTACTGTGAGCGTACTATGTTAGGTTTCGTGTCCAGTGAGCGTTCTATGTTAGGCTTCGTGTCCTGTGAGCGATCTATGTTAGGGTTCGTGTCCTGTGAGCGATCTATGTTAGGGTTCGTGTCCTGTGAGCGATCTATGTTAGGCTTCGTGTACTGTGAGCGTGCTATGTTAGGCTTCGTGTCCTGTGAGCGTGCTATGTTAGGGTTCGTGTCCTGTGAGCGTTCTATGTTAGGGATCGTGTACCGTGAGCGTGCTATGTTAGGGTTCGTGTCCTGTGAGCGTGCTATGTTAGGGTTCCTGTACTGTGAGCGTTATATGTTAGGGTTCGTGTACTGTGAGCGTGCTATGTTAGTGTTCGTGTACTGTGAGAGTGCTATGTTAGGGTTCGTGTACTGTGAGAGATCTATGTTAGGGTTCGTGTACTGTGAGCGTTTTATGTTAGGGTTCGCGTCCTGTGAGCGTTCTATGTTAGGGTTCGTGTACTGTGAGAGTGCTATGTTAGGGTTCGTGTACTGTGAGCGTGCTATGTTAGGCTTCGTGTACTGTGAGCGTTCTATGTTAGGGTTCGTGTACTGTGAGCGATCTATGTAAGGGTTCGTGTACTGTGAGCGTGCTAGGTTAGGCTTCGTGTCCTGTGAGCGTTCCATTTTAGGGTTAGTGTCCTGTAAGCGTGCTATGTTAGGCTTCGTGTACTGTGAGCGTGCTATGTTAGGCTTCGTGTCCTGTGAGCGTGCTATGTCAGGCTTCGTGTACTGTGAGCGTGCTATGTTAGGGTTCGTGTACTGTGAGCGTGCTATGTCAGGCTTCGTGTACTGTGAGCGTGCTATGTTAGGCTTCGTGTACTGTGAGCGTGCTATGTCAGGCTTCGTGTACTGTGAGCGTGCTATGTTAGGCTTCGTGTAATGTGAGCGTGCTATGTTAGGGTTCGTGTCCTGTGAGCGTTCTATGTTAGGGTTCGTGTCCTGTGAGCGTGCTATGTTAGGCTTCGTGTACTGTGAGCTTGCTATGTTACGCTTCGTGTCCTGTGAGCGTGCTATGTTAGGGTTCGTGTCCTGTGAGCGATCTATGTTAGGGTTCGTGTCCTGTGAGCGTTCTATGTTAGGCTTCGTGTACTGTGAGCGTGCTATGTTAGGCTTCGTTTACTGTGAGCGTGCTATGTTAGGCTGCGTGTCCTGTGAGCGTGCTATGTTAGGGTTCGTGTCCTGTGAGCGATCTATGTTAGGCTTCGTGTCCTGTGAGCGTGCTATGTTAGGCTTCGTGTACTGTGAGCGTTCTATGTTAGGGTTCGTGTCCTGTGAGCGTGCTATGTTAGGGTTAGTGTCCTGTAAGCGTGCTATGTTAGGCTTCGTGTACTGTGAGCGTGCTATGTTAGGCTTCGTGTAATGTGAGCGTGCTATGTTAGGGTTCGTGTCCTGTGAGCGTGCTATGTTAGGCTTCGTGTACTGTGAGCTTGCTATGTTAGGCTTCGTGTCCTGTGAGCGTGCTATGTTAGCGTTCGTGTCCTGTGAGCGTGCTATGTTAGGGTTCGTGTCCTGTGAGCGTTCTATGTTAGGCTTCGTGTCCTGTGAGCGTGCTATGTTAGGGTTCGTGTCCTGTGAGCGTGCTATGTTAGGCTTCGTGTACTGTGAGCGATCTATGTTAGGGTTCGTGTCCTGTGAGCGTGTTATGTTAGGCTTCGTGTACTGTGAGCGTGCTATGTTAGGGTTCGTGTACTGTGAGCGTGCTATGTTAGACTTCGTGTACTGTGAGCGTGCTATGTTAGGCTTCGTGTCCTGTGAGCGTGCTATGTTAGGCTTCGTGTGCTGTGAGCGTTCTATGTTAGGGTTCGTGTCCTGTGAGCGTGCTATGTTAGGGTTAGTGTCCTGTAAGCGTGCTATGTTAGGCTTCGTGTACTGTGAGCGTGCTATGTTAGGCTTCGTGTAATGTGAGCGTACTATGTTAGGGTTCGTGTCCTGTGAGCGTGCTATGTTAGCGTTCGTGTCCTGTGAGCGTTCTATGTTAGGCTTCGTGTCCTGTGAGCGATCTATGTTAGGGTTCGTGTCCTGTGAGCGTTCTATGTTAGGCTCCGTGTACTGTGAGTGTGCTATGTTAGGCTTCGTGTCCTGTGAGCGTGCTATGTTAGGGTTCATGTACTGTGAGCGTACTATGTTAGGCTTCGTGTACTGTGAGCGTGCTATGTTAGGGTTCGTGTACTGTGAGCGTTCTATGTTAGGCTTCGTGTCCTGTGAGCGATCTATGTTAGGGTTCGTGTCCTGTGAGCGATCTATGTTAGGGTTCGTGTCCTGTGAGCGATCTATGTTAGGCTTCGTGTACTGTGAGCGTGCTATGTTAGGCTTCGTGTCCTGTGAACGTGCTATGTTAGGGTTCGTGTCCTGTGAGCGTTCTAGGTTAGGGTTCGTGTACCGTGAGAGTGCTATGTTAGGGTTCGTGTCCTGTGAGCGTGCTATGTTAGGGTTCGTGTACTGTGAGCGTTCTATGTTAGGCTTCGTGTCCTGTGAGCGTTCCATTTTAGGGTTAGTGTCCTGTAAGCGTGCTATGTTAGGCTTCGTGTACTGTGAGCGTGCTATGTTAGGCTTCGTGTAATGTGAGCGTGCTATGTTAGGGTTCATGTCCTGTGAGCGTTCTATGATAGGGTTCGTGTCCTGTGAGCGTGCTATGTTAGGCTTCGTGTACTGTGAGCTTGCTATGTTAGGCTTCGTGTCCTGTGAGCGTGCTATGTTAGGGTTCGTGTCCTGTGACCGTTCTATGTTAGGGTTCGTGTCCTGTGAGCGATCTATGTTAGGGCTCGTGTCCTGTGAGCGATCTATGTTAGGTTTCGTGTCCTGTGAGCGTTCTATGTTAGGCTTCGTGTACTGTGAGCATGCTATGTTAGGCTTCGTGTCCTGTGAGCGATCTATGTTAGGCTTCGTGTCCTGTGAGCGTTCTATGTTAGGCTTCGTGTACTGCGAGCGTGCTATGTTAGGCTTCGTGTAATGTGAGCGTGCTATGTTAGGCTTCGTGTACTGTGAGCGTGCTATGTTAGGGTTCGTGTCCTGTGAGCGTTCTATGTTAGGCTTCGTGTCCTGTGAGCGATCTATGTTAGGCTTCGTGTACTGTGAGCGATCTATGTTAGGCTTCGTGTCCTGTGAGCGTGCTATGTTAGGCTTCGTGTCCTGTGAGCGTGCTATGTTAGGCTTCGTGTCCTGTGAGCGTGCTATGTTAGGGTGCAAGTCCTGTGAGCGATCTATGTTAGGGTTCGTGTCCAGTGAGCGTGCTATGTTAGGCTTCGTATACTGTGAGCGTGCTATGTTAGGGTTCGTGTACTGTGAGCGTGCTATGTTAGGGTTCGTGTACTGTGAGCGATCTATGTTAGGGTACGTGTCCTGTGAGCGTTCTATGTTAGGGTTCGTGTCCTGTGAGCGTGCTATGTTAGGGTTCTGGTACTGTGAGCGTGCTATGTTAGGCTTCGTGTCCTGTGAGCGTTCTATGTTAGGCTTCGTGTAATGTGAGCGTTCTATGTTAGGGTTCATGTTCTGTAAGCGTGCTATGTTAGGCTTCGTGTACTGTGAGCGTTCTATGTTAGGGTTCGTGTCCTGTGAGCGTGTTATTTTAGGGTTCGTGTCCTGTGAGCGTTCTATGTTAGGGTTCGTGTACTGTGAGCGATCTATGTTAGGGTTCGTGTCCTGTGAGCGTGCTATGTTAGTCTTCGTGTACTGTGAGCGATCTATGTTAGGGTTCGTGTACTGTGAGCGTGCTATGTTAGGCTTCGTGTACTGTGAGCGTTCTATGTTAGGGTTCGTGTCCTATGAGCGTGCTATGTTAGGGTTCGTGTACTGTGAGCGTGCTATGTTAGGCTTCGTGTCCTGTGAGCGTGCTATGTTAGGCTTCGTGTACTGTGAGCGTGCTATGTTAGGCTTCGTGCACTGTGAGCGATCTATGTTAGGGTTCGTGTACGGTGAGCGTTCTATGTTAGGGTTAGTGTCCTGTGAGCGTGCTATGTTAGGCTTCGTGTCTTGTGAGCGTTCTACGTTAGGCTTCGTGTAATGTGAGCGTTCTATGTTAGTCTTCGTGTACTGTAAGCGTGCTATGTTAGGCTTCGTCTCCTGTGAGCGTTCTATGTTAGGCTCCGTGTCCTGTGAGCGATCTATGTTAGGGTTCGTGTCCTGTGAGCGATCTATGTTAGGCTTCGTGTACTGTGAGCGTGCTATGTTAGGCTTCGTGTCCTGTGAGCGTGCTATGTTAGGGTTCGTGTCCTGTGAGCGTTCTATGTTAGGGTTCGTGTACCGTGAGAGTGCTATGTTAGGGTTCGTGTCCTGTGAGCGTGCTATGTTAGGGTTCGTGTCCTGTGAGCGTTCTATGTTAGGCTTCGTGTACTGTGAGCGTGCTATGTTAGGCTTCGTGTCCTGTGAGCGTGATATGTTAGGGTTTGTGTCCTGTGAGCGTTCTATGTTAGGGTTCGTGTACCGTGAGAGTGCTATGTAAGGGTTCGTGTACTGTGAGCGTTCTATGTTAGGGTTTGTGTACTGTGAGCGTTTTATGTTAGGTTTCGTGTACTGTGAGCGTGCTATGTTAGTGTTCGTGTACTGTGAGAGTGCTATGTTAGGGTTCGTGTACTGTGAGCGATCTATGTTAGGGTTCGTGTACTGTGAGCGTTTTATGTTAGGGTTCGTGTCCTGTGAGCGTTCTATGTTAGGCTTCGTGTCCTGTGAGCGATCTATGTTAGGCTTCGTCTCCTGTGAGCGATCTATGTTAGGGTTCGTGTCCAGTGAGCGATCTATGTTAGGCTTCGTGTCCTGTGAGCGTTCTATGTTAGGCTCCGTGTACTGTGAGCGTACTATGTTAGGCTTCGTGTACTGTGAGCGTGCTATGTTAGGCTTCGTGTACTGTGAGCGTGCTATGTTAGGGTTCGTGTCCTGTGAGCGTTCTATGTTAGGGTTCGTGTCCTGTGAGCGATCTATGTTAGGGTTCGTGTACTGTGAGCGTTCTATGTTAGGCTTCGTGTCCTGTGAGCGATCTATGTTAGGGTTCGTGTCCTGTGAGCGATCTATGTTAGGGTTCGTGTCCTGTGAGCGATCTATGTTAGGCTTCGTGTCCTGTGAGCGTGCTATGTTAGGGTTCGTGTCCTGTGAGCGTTCTATGTTAGGGTTCGTGTACCGTCAGAGTGCTATGTTAGGGTTCGTGTCCTGTGAGCGTGCTATGTTAGGGTTTGTGTCCTGTGAGCGTTCTATGTTAGGCTTCGTGCACTGTGAGCGTGCTATGTTAGGGTTCGTGTCCTGTGAGTGTGCTATGTTAGGGTTCGTGTCCTGTGAGCGTTCTATGTTAGGGTTCGTGTACCGTGAGAGTGCTATGTAAGGGTTCGTGTACTGTGAGCGTTCTATGTTAGGGTTCGTGTACTGTAAGCGTTTTATGTTAGGGTTCGCGTCCTGTGAGCGTTCTATGTTAGGGTTCGTGTACTGTGAGCGTGCTATGTTAGGCTTCGTGTCCTGTGAGCGTTCTATGTTAGGGTTCGTGTACTGTGAGCGATCTATGTAAGGGTTCGTGTACTGTGAGCGTGCTATGTTAGGCTTCGTGTCCTGTGAGCGTTCTATGTTAGGGTTCGTGTACTGTGAGCGATCTATGTAAGGGTTCGTGTCCTGTGAGCGTGCTATATTAGTCTTCGTGTCCTGTGAGCGATCTATGTTAGGGTTCGTGTACTGTGAGCGTGCTATGTTAGGCTTCGTGTACTGTGAGCGTTCTATGTTAGGGTTCGTGTCCTATGAGCGTGCTATGTTAGGGTTCGTGTCCTGTAAGCGTTCTCTGTTAGGGTTCGTGTACCGTGAGAGTGCTATGTTAGGGTTCGTGTACTGTGAGCGTTCTATGTTAGGGTTCGTGTACTGTGAGCGTTTTATGTTAGGGTTCGTGTACTGTGAGCGTGCTATGTTAGGGTTCGTGTACTGTGAGAGTGCTATGTTAGGGTTCCTGTACTGAGAGCGTGCTATGTTAGGGTTCGTGTACTGTGAGCGTGCTATGTTAGGCTTCGTGTCCTGTGAGCGTGCTACGTTAGGCTTCGTGTAATGTGAGCGTTCTATGTTAGTCTTCGTGTACTGTAAGCGTGCTATGTTAGGCTTCGTGTCCTGTGAGCGTTCTATGTTAGGCTCCGTGTCCTGTGAGCGATCTATGTTAGGGTTCGTGTCCTGTGAGCGATCTATGTTAGGGTTCGTGTCCTGTGAGCGATCTATGTTAGGCTTCGTGTACTGTGAGCGTGCTATGTTAGGCTTCGTGTCCTGTGAGCGTGCTATGTTAGGGTTCGTGTCCTGTGAGCGTTCTATGTTAGGGTTCGTGTACCGTGAGAGTGCTATGTTAGGGTTCGTGTCCTGTGAGCGTGCTATGTTAGGGTTCGTGTCCTGTGAGCGTTCTATGTTAGGCTTCGTGTACTGTGAGCGTGCTATGTTAGGCTTCGTGTCCTGTGAGCGTGCTATGTTAGGATTCGTGTCCTGTGAGCGTTCTATGTTAGGGTTCGTGTACCGTGAGAGTGCTATGTAAGGGTTCGTGTACTGTGAGCGTTCTATGTTAGGGTTCGTGTACTGTGAGCGTTTTATGTTAGGTTTCGTGTACTGTGAGCGTGCTATGTTAGTGTTCGTGTACTGTGAGAGTGCTATGTTAGGGTTCGTGTACTGTGAGCGATCTATGTTAGGGTTCGTGTGCTGTGAGCGTTTTATGTTAGGGTTCGCGTCCTGTGAGCGTTCTATGTTAGGGTTCGTGTACTGTGAGAGTGCTATGTTAGGGTTCGTGTACTGTGAGCGTTCTATGTTAGGGTTCATGTACTGTGAGCATGCTATGTTAGGCTTCGTGTCCTGTGAGCGTTCTATGTAAGGGTTCGTGTACTGTGAGCGTTCTATGTTAGGGTTCATGTACTGTGAGCGTGCTATGTTAGGCTTCGTGTCCTGTGAGCGTTCCATTTTAGGGTTAGTGTCCTGTAAGCGTGCTATGTTAGGGTTCGTGTACTGTGAGCGTTCTATGTTAGGGTTCGTGTACTGTGAGCGTGCTATGTTAGGCTTCGTGTCCTGTGAGCGTTCTATGTTAGGGTTCGTGTACTGTGAGCGTGCTATGTTAGGCTTCGTGTAATGTGAGCGTGCTATGTTAGGGTTCGTGTCCTGTGAGCGTTCTATGTTAGGGTACGTGTCCTGTGAGCGTGCTATGTTAGGCTTCGTGTACTGTGAGCTTGCTATGTTAGGCTTCGTGTCCTGTGAGCGTGCTATGTTAGGGTTCGTGTCCTGTGAGCGTTCTATGTTAGGGTTCGTGTCCTGTGAGCGATCTATGTTAGGCTTCGTGTCCTGTGAGCGTGCTATGTTAGGGTTCGTGTACTGTGAGCGTGCTATGTTAGGCTTCGTGTAATGTGAGCGTTCTATGTTAGGCTTCGTGTACTGTGAGCGTGCTATGTTAGGCTTCGTGTACTGTGAGCGTGCTATGTTAGGGTTCGTGTCCTGTGAGCGTGCTATGTTAGGGCTCGTGTCCAGTGAGCGATCTATGTTAGGCTTCGTGTCCTGTGAGCGTTCTATGTTAGGCTCCGTGTACTGTGAGCGTACTATGTTAGGCTTCGTGTAATGTGAGCGTTCTATGTTAGGCTTCGTGTCCTGTGAGCGTGCTATGTTAGGGTGCAAGTCCTGTGAGCGATCTATGTTAGGGTTCGTGTCCAGTGAGCGTGCTATGTTAGGCTTCGTATACTGTGAGCGTGCTATGTTAGGGTTCGTGTACTGTGAGCGTGCTATGTTAGGGTTCGTGTACTGTGAGCGATCTATGTTAGGGTACGTGTCCTGTGAGCGTTCTATGTTAGGGTTCGTGTCCTGTGAGCGTGCTATGTTAGGGTTCGTGTACTGTGAGCGTGCTATGTTAGGCTTCGTGTCCTGTGAGCGTTCTATGTTAGGCTTCGTGTAATGTGAGAGTTCTATGTTAGGGTTCATGTTCTGTAAGCGTGCTATGTTAGGCTTCGTGTACTGTGAGCGTTCTATGTTAGGGTTCGTGTCCTGTGAGCGTGTTATTTTAGGGTTCGTGTCCTGTGAGCGTTCTATGTTAGGGTTCGTGTACTGTGAGCGATCTATGTTAGGGTTCGTGTCCTGTGAGCGTGCTATGTTAGTCTTCGTGTACTGTGAGCGATCTATGTTAGGGTTCGTGTACTGTGAGCGTGCTATGTTAGGCTTCGTGTACTGTGAGCGTTCTATGTTAGGGTTCGTGTCCTATGAGCGTGCTATGTTAGGGTTCGTGTACTGTGAGCGTGCTATGTTAGGCTTCGTGTCCTGTGAGCGTGCTATGTTAGGCTTCGTGTACTGTGAGCGTGCTATGTTAGGCTTCGTGCACTGTGAGCGATCTATGTTAGGGTTCGTGTACGGTGAGCGTTCTATGTTAGGGTTAGTGTCCTGTGAGCGTGCTATGTTAGGCTTCGTGTCTTGTGAGCGTTCTACGTTAGGCTTCGTGTAATGTGAGCGTTCTATGTTAGTCTTCGTGTACTGTAAGCGTGCTATGTTAGGCTTCGTCTCCTGTGAGCGTTCTATGTTAGGCTCCGTGTCCTGTGAGCGATCTATGTTAGGGTTCGTGTCCTGTGAGCGATCTATGTTAGGCTTCGTGTACTGTGAGCGTGCTATGTTAGGCTTCGTGTCCTGTGAGCGTGCTATGTTAGGGTTCGTGTCCTGTGAGCGTTCTATGTTAGGGTTCGTGTACCGTGAGAGTGCTATGTTAGGGTTCGTGTCCTGTGAGCGTGCTATGTTAGGGTTCGTGTCCTGTGAGCGTTCTATGTTAGGCTTCGTGTACTGTGAGCGTGCTATGTTAGGCTTCGTGTCCTGTGAGCGTGATATGTTAGGGTTTGTGTCCTGTGAGCGTTCTATGTTAGGGTTCGTGTACCGTGAGAGTGCTATGTAAGGGTTCGTGTACTGTGAGCGTTCTATGTTAGGGTTTGTGTACTGTGAGCGTTTTATGTTAGGTTTCGTGTACTGTGAGCGTGCTATGTTAGTGTTCGTGTACTGTGAGAGTGCTATGTTAGGGTTCGTGTACTGTGAGCGATCTATGTTAGGGTTCGTGTACTGTGAGCGTTTTATGTTAGGGTTCGTGTCCTGTGAGCGTTCTATGTTAGGCTTCGTGTCCTGTGAGCGATCTATGTTAGGCTTCGTCTCCTGTGAGCGATCTATGTTAGGGTTCGTGTCCAGTGAGCGATCTATGTTAGGCTTCGTGTCCTGTGAGCGTTCTATGTTAGGCTCCGTGTACTGTGAGCGTACTATGTTAGGCTTCGTGTACTGTGAGCGTGCTATGTTAGGCTTCGTGTACTGTGAGCGTGCTATGTTAGGGTTCGTGTCCTGTGAGCGTTCTATGTTAGGGTTCGTGTCCTGTGAGCGATCTATGTTAGGGTTCGTGTACTGTGAGCGTTCTATGTTAGGCTTCGTGTCCTGTGAGCGATCTATGTTAGGGTTCGTGTCCTGTGAGCGATCTATGTTAGGGTTCGTGTCCTGTGAGCGATCTATGTTAGGCTTCGTGTCCTGTGAGCGTGCTATGTTAGGGTTCGTGTCCTGTGAGCGTTCTATGTTAGGGTTCGTGTACCGTCAGAGTGCTATGTTAGGGTTCGTGTCCTGTGAGCGTGCTATGTTAGGGTTTGTGTCCTGTGAGCGTTCTATGTTAGGCTTCGTGCACTGTGAGCGTGCTATGTTAGGGTTCGTGTCCTGTGAGTGTGCTATGTTAGGGTTCGTGTCCTGTGAGCGTTCTATGTTAGGGTTCGTGTACCGTGAGAGTGCTATGTAAGGGTTCGTGTACTGTGAGCGTTCTATGTTAGGGTTCGTGTACTGTAAGCGTTTTATGTTAGGGTTCGCGTCCTGTGAGCGTTCTATGTTAGGGTTCGTGTACTGTGAGCGTGCTATGTTAGGCTTCGTGTCCTGTGAGCGTTCTATGTTAGGGTTCGTGTACTGTGAGCGATCTATGTAAGGGTTCGTGTACTGTGAGCGTGCTATGTTAGGCTTCGTGTCCTGTGAGCGTTCTATGTTAGGGTTCGTGTACTGTGAGCGATCTATGTAAGGGTTCGTGTCCTGTGAGCGTGCTATATTAGTCTTCGTGTCCTGTGAGCGATCTATGTTAGGGTTCGTGTACTGTGAGCGTGCTATGTTAGGCTTCGTGTACTGTGAGCGTTCTATGTTAGGGTTCGTGTCCTATGAGCGTGCTATGTTAGGGTTCGTGTCCTGTAAGCGTTCTCTGTTAGGGTTCGTGTACCGTGAGAGTGCTATGTTAGGGTTCGTGTACTGTGAGCGTTCTATGTTAGGGTTCGTGTACTGTGAGCGTTTTATGTTAGGGTTCGTGTACTGTGAGCGTGCTATGTTAGGGTTCGTGTACTGTGAGAGTGCTATGTTAGGGTTCCTGTACTGAGAGCGTGCTATGTTAGGGTTCGTGTACTGTGAGCGTGCTATGTTAGGCTTCGTGTCCTGTGAGCGTGCTACGTTAGGCTTCGTGTAATGTGAGCGTTCTATGTTAGTCTTCGTGTACTGTAAGCGTGCTATGTTAGGCTTCGTGTCCTGTGAGCGTTCTATGTTAGGCTCCGTGTCCTGTGAGCGATCTATGTTAGGGTTCGTGTCCTGTGAGCGATCTATGTTAGGGTTCGTGTCCTGTGAGCGATCTATGTTAGGCTTCGTGTACTGTGAGCGTGCTATGTTAGGCTTCGTGTCCTGTGAGCGTGCTATGTTAGGGTTCGTGTCCTGTGAGCGTTCTATGTTAGGGTTCGTGTACCGTGAGAGTGCTATGTTAGGGTTCGTGTCCTGTGAGCGTGCTATGTTAGGGTTCGTGTCCTGTGAGCGTTCTATGTTAGGCTTCGTGTACTGTGAGCGTGCTATGTTAGGCTTCGTGTCCTGTGAGCGTGCTATGTTAGGATTCGTGTCCTGTGAGCGTTCTATGTTAGGGTTCGTGTACCGTGAGAGTGCTATGTAAGGGTTCGTGTACTGTGAGCGTTCTATGTTAGGGTTCGTGTACTGTGAGCGTTTTATGTTAGGTTTCGTGTACTGTGAGCGTGCTATGTTAGTGTTCGTGTACTGTGAGAGTGCTATGTTAGGGTTCGTGTACTGTGAGCGATCTATGTTAGGGTTCGTGTGCTGTGAGCGTTTTATGTTAGGGTTCGCGTCCTGTGAGCGTTCTATGTTAGGGTTCGTGTACTGTGAGAGTGCTATGTTAGGGTTCGTGTACTGTGAGCGTTCTATGTTAGGGTTCATGTACTGTGAGCATGCTATGTTAGGCTTCGTGTCCTGTGAGCGTTCTATGTAAGGGTTCGTGTACTGTGAGCGTTCTATGTTAGGGTTCATGTACTGTGAGCGTGCTATGTTAGGCTTCGTGTCCTGTGAGCGTTCCATTTTAGGGTTAGTGTCCTGTAAGCGTGCTATGTTAGGGTTCGTGTACTGTGAGCGTTCTATGTTAGGGTTCGTGTACTGTGAGCGTGCTATGTTAGGCTTCGTGTCCTGTGAGCGTTCTATGTTAGGGTTCGTGTACTGTGAGCGTGCTATGTTAGGCTTCGTGTAATGTGAGCGTGCTATGTTAGGGTTCGTGTCCTGTGAGCGTTCTATGTTAGGGTACGTGTCCTGTGAGCGTGCTATGTTAGGCTTCGTGTACTGTGAGCTTGCTATGTTAGGCTTCGTGTCCTGTGAGCGTGCTATGTTAGGGTTCGTGTCCTGTGAGCGTTCTATGTTAGGGTTCGTGTCCTGTGAGCGATCTATGTTAGGCTTCGTGTCCTGTGAGCGTGCTATGTTAGGGTTCGTGTACTGTGAGCGTGCTATGTTAGGCTTCGTGTAATGTGAGCGTTCTATGTTAGGCTTCGTGTACTGTGAGCGTGCTATGTTAGGCTTCGTGTACTGTGAGCGTGCTATGTTAGGGTTCGTGTCCTGTGAGCGTGCTATGTTAGGGCTCGTGTCCAGTGAGCGATCTATGTTAGGCTTCGTGTCCTGTGAGCGTTCTATGTTAGGCTCCGTGTACTGTGAGCGTACTATGTTAGGCTTCGTGTAATGTGAGCGTTCTATGTTAGGATTCGTGTACTGTGAGCGTACTATGTTAGGTTTCGTGTCCAGTGAGCGTTCTATGTTAGGCTTCGTGTCCTGTGAGCGATCTATGTTAGGGTTCGTGTCCTGTGAGCGATCTATGTTAGGGTTCGTGTCCTGTGAGCGATCTATGTTAGGCTTCGTGTACTGTGAGCGTGCTATGTTAGGCTTCGTGTCCTGTGAGCGTGCTATGTTAGGGTTCGTGTCCTGTGAGCGTTCTATGTTAGGGATCGTGTACCGTGAGCGTGCTATGTTAGGGTTCGTGTCCTGTGAGCGTGCTATGTTAGGGTTCCTGTACTGTGAGCGTTTTATGTTAGGGTTCGTGTACTGTGAGCGTGCTATGTTAGTGTTCGTGTACTGTGAGAGTGCTATGTTAGGGTTCGTGTACTGTGAGAGATCTATGTTAGGGTTCGTGTAATGTGAGCGTTTTATGTTAGGGTTCGCGTCCTGTGAGCGTTCTATGTTAGGGTTCGTGTACTGTGAGAGTGCTATGTTAGGGTTCGTGTACTGTGAGCGTGCTATGTTAGGCTTCGTGTCCTGTGAGCGTTCTATGTTAGGGTTCGTGTACTGTGAGCGATCTATGTAAGGGTTCGTGTACTGTGAGCGTGCTAGGTTAGGCTTCGTGTCCTGTGAGCGTTCCATTTTAGGGTTAGTGTCCTGTAAGCGTGCTATGTTAGGCTTCGTGTACTGTGAGCGTGCTATGTTAGGCTTCGTGTCCTGTGAGCGTGCTATGTCAGGCTTCGTGTACTGTGAGCGTGCTATGTTAGGGTTCGTGTACTGTGAGCGTGCTATGTCAGGCTTCGTGTACTGTGAGCGTGCTATGTTAGGCTTCGTGTACTGTGAGCGTGCTATGTCAGGCTTCGTGTACTGTGAGCGTGCTATGTTAGGCTTCGTGTAATGTGAGCGTGCTATGTTAGGGTTCGTGTCCTGTGAGCGTTCTATGTTAGGGTTCGTGTCCTGTGAGCGTGCTATGTTAGGCTTCGTGTACTGTGAGCTTGCTATGTTACGCTTCGTGTCCTGTGAGCGTGCTATGTTAGGGTTCGTGTCCTGTGAGCGATCTATGTTAGGGTTCGTGTCC
This sequence comes from Mobula birostris, assembly GCF_030028105.1. Classification (NCBI taxonomy): domain Eukaryota; kingdom Metazoa; phylum Chordata; class Chondrichthyes; order Myliobatiformes; family Myliobatidae; genus Mobula; species Mobula birostris. Next base: position 136,413 of record NW_027278646.1, read on the forward strand.
TGTGAGCGTTCTATGTTAGGCTTCGTGTACTGTGAGCGTGCTATGTTAGGCTTCGTTTACTGTGAGCGTGCTATGTTAGGCTGCGTGTCCTGTGAGCGTGCTATGTTAGGGTTCGTGTCCTGTGAGCGATCTATGTTAGGCTTCGTGTCCTGTGAGCGTGCTATGTTAGGCTTCGTGTACTGTGAGCGTTCTATGTTAGGGTTCGTGTCCTGTGAGCGTGCTATGTTAGGGTTAGTGTCCTGTAAGCGTGCTATGTTAGGCTTCGTGTACTGTGAGCGTGCTATGTTAGGCTTCGTGTAATGTGAGCGTGCTATGTTAGGGTTCGTGTCCTGTGAGCGTGCTATGTTAGGCTTCGTGTACTGTGAGCTTGCTATGTTAGGCTTCGTGTCCTGTGAGCGTGCTATGTTAGCGTTCGTGTCCTGTGAGCGTGCTATGTTAGGGTTCGTGTCCTGTGAGCGTTCTATGTTAGGCTTCGTGTCCTGTGAGCGTGCTATGTTAGGGTTCGTGTCCTGTGAGCGTGCTATGTTAGGCTTCGTGTACTGTGAGCGATCTATGTTAGGGTTCGTGTCCTGTGAGCGTGCTATGTTAGGCTTCGTGTACTGTGAGCGTGCTATGTTAGGGTTCGTGTACTGTGAGCGTGCTATGTTAGGCTTCGTGTACTGTGAGCGTGCTATGTTAGGCTTCGTGTCCTGTGAGCGTGCTATGTTAGGCTTCGTGTCCTGTGAGCGTGCTATGTTAGGGTTAGTGTCCTGTAAGCGTGCTATGTTAGGCTTCGTGTACTGTGAGCGTGCTATGTTAGGCTTCGTGTAATGTGAGCGTACTATGTTAGGGTTCGTGTCCTGTGAGCGTGCTATGTTAGCGTTCGTGTCCTGTGAGCGTTCTATGTTAGGCTTCGTGTCCTGTGAGCGATCTATGTTAGGGTTCGTGTCCTGTGAGCGTTCTATGTTAGGCTCCGTGTACTGTGAGTGTGCTATGTTAGGCTTCGTGTCCTGTGAGCGTGCTATGTTAGGGTTCATGTACTGTGAGCGTACTATGTTAGGCTTCGTGTACTGTGAGCGTGCTATGTTAGGGTTCGTGTACTGTGAGCGTTCTATGTTAGGCTTCGTGTCCTGTGAGCGATCTATGTTAGGGTTCGTGTCCTGTGAGCGATCTATGTTAGGGTTCGTGTCCTGTGAGCGATCTATGTTAGGCTTCGTGTACTGTGAGCGTGCTATGTTAGGCTTCGTGTCCTGTGAGCGTGCTATGTTAGGCTTCGTGTACTGTGAGCGTTCTATGTTAGGGTTCGTGTCCTGTGAGCGTGCTATGTTAGGGTTAGTGTCCTGTAAGCGTGCTATGTTAGGCTTCGTGTACTGTGAGCGTGCTATGTTAGGCTTCGTGTAATGTGAGCGTACTATGTTAGGGTTCGTGTCCTGTGAGCGTGCTATGTTAGCGTTCGTGTCCTGTGAGCGTTCTATGTTAGGCTTCGTGTCCTGTGAGCGATCTATGTTAGGGTTCGTGTCCTGTGAGCGTTCTATGTTAGGCTCCGTGTACTGTGAGTGTGCTATGTTAGGCTTCGTGTCCTGTGAGCGTGCTATGTTAGGGTTCATGTACTGTGAGCGTACTATGTTAGGCTTCGTGTACTGTGAGCGTGCTATGTTAGTGTTCGTGTACTGTGAGCGTTCTATGTTAGGCTTCGTGTCCTGTGAGCGATCTATGTTAGGGTTCGTGTCCTGTGAGCGTGCTATGTTAGGGTTCGTGTACTGTGAGCGTTCTATGTTAGGCTTCGTGTCCTGTGAGCGTTCCATTTTAGGGTTAGTGTCCTGTAAGCGTGCTATGTTAGGCTTCGTGTACTGTGAGCGTGCTATGTTAGGCTTCGTGTAATGTGAGCGTGCTATGTTAGGGTTCATGTCCTGTGAGCGTTCTATGATAGGGTTCGTGTCCTGTGAGCGTGCTATGTTAGGCTTCGTGTACTGTGAGCTTGCTATGTTAGGCTTCGTGTCCTGTGAGCGTGCTATGTTAGGGTTCGTGTCCTGTGACCGTTCTATGTTAGGGTTCGTGTCCTGTGAGCGATCTATGTTAGGGCTCGTGTCCTGTGAGCGATCTATGTTAGGTTTCGTGTCCTGTGAGCGTTCTATGTTAGGCTTCGTGTACTGTGAGCATGCTATGTTAGGCTTCGTGTAATGTGAGCGTTCTATGTTAGGGTTCGTGTCCTGTGAGCATGCTATGTTAGGCTTCGTGTACTGTGAGCGTGCTATGTTAGGGTTCGTGTCCTGTGAGCGTTCTATGTTAGGCTTCGTGTCCTGTGAGCGATATATGTTAGGGTTCATGTACTGTGAGCGTTCTATGTTAGGGTTCGTGTACTGTGAGCGTGCTATGTTAGTCTTCGTGTCCTGTGAGCGTGCTATGTTAGGGTTCATGTACTGTGAGAGTGCTATGTTAGGCTTCGTGTACTGTGAGCGTGCTATGTTAGGCTTCGTGTACTGTGAGCGTGCTATGTTAGGCTTCGTGTCCTGTGAGCGTGCTATGTTAGGGTTCGTGTCCTGTGAGCGTTCTATGTTAGGCTTCGTGTCCTGTGAGCGTGCTATGTTAGGGTTCGTGTCCTGTGAGCGTGCTATGTTAGGCTTCGTGTACTGTGAGCGTGCTATGTTAGGGTTCGTGTCCTGTGAGCGTTCTATGTTAGGGTTCGTGTACCGTGAGAGTGCTATGTAAGGGTTCGTGTACTGTGAGCGTTCTATGTTAGGGTTCGTGTACTGTGAGCGTTTTATGTTAGGGTTCGTGTACTGTGAGCGTGCTATGTTAGTGTTCGTGTACTGTGAGAGTGCTATGTTAGGGTTCGTGTACTGTGAGCGATCTATGTTAGGGTTCGTGTACTGTGAGCGTTTTATGTTAGGGTTCGCATCTTGTGAGCGTTCTATGTTAGGGTTCGTGTACTGTGAGTGTGCTATGTTAGGGTTCGTGTACTGTGAGCGTTCTATGTTAGGGTTCACGTACTGTGAGCATGCTATGTTAGGCTTCGTGTCCTGTGAGCGTTCTATGTTAGGGTTCGTGTACTGTGAGCGATCTATGTAAGGGTTCGTGTACTGTGAGCGTGCTATGTTAGGCTTCGTGTCCTGTGAACGTGCTATGTTAGGGTTCGTGTCCTGTGAGCGTTCTATGTTAGGGTTCGTGTACCGTCAGAGTGCTATGTTAGGGTTCGTGTCCTGTGAGCGTGCTATGTTAGGGTTCGTGTCCTGTGAGCGTTCTATGTTAGGCTTCGTGTACTGTGAGCGTGCTATGTTAGGCTTCGTGTCCTGTGAGCGTTCTATGTTAGGGTTCGTGTACCGTGAGAGTGCTATGTAAGGGTTCGTGTACTGTGAGCGTTCTATGTTAGGGTTCGTGTACTGTAAGCGTTTTATGTTAGGGTTCGTGTACTGTGAGCGTGCTATGTTAGTGTTCGTGTACTGTGAGAGTGCTACGTTAGGGGTCGTGTACTGTGAGCGATCTATGTTAGGGTTCGTGTACTGTGAGCGTTTTATGTTAGGGTTCGCGTCCTGTGAGCGTTCTATGTTAGGGTTCGTGTACTGTGAGAGTGCTATGTTAGGGTTCGTGTACTGTGAGCGTTCTATGTTAGGGTTCATGTACTGTGAGCGTTCTATGTTAGGCTTCGTGTCCTGTGAGCGTTCTATGTTAGGGTTCGTGTACTGTGAGCGATCTATGTTAGGCTTCGTGTACTGTGAGCGTGCTATGTTAGGGTTCGTGTCCTGTGAGCGTTCTATGTTAGGGTTCGTGTACTGTGAGCGTGCTATGTTAGGCTTCGTGTCCTGTGAGCGTTCCATTTTAGGGTTAGTGTCCTGTAAGCGTGCTATGTTAGGCTTCGTGTCCTGTGAGCGTTCTATGTTAGGCTTCGTGTAATGTGAGCGTGCTATGTTAGGCTTCGTGTACTGTGAGCTTGGTATGTTAGGCTTCGTGTCCTGTGAGCGTGCTATGTTAGGGTTCGTGTCCTGTGAGCGTTCTATGTTAGGGTTCGTGTCCTGTGAGCGATCTATGTTAGGGTTCGTGTCCTGTGAGCGATCTATGTTAGGCTTCGTGTCCTGTGAGCGTTCTGTGTTAGGCTTCGTGTCCTGTGAGCGTGCTATGTTAGGCTTCGTGTACTGTGAGCGTGCTATGTTAGGGTTAGTGTACTGTGAGCGTGCTATGTTAGGCTTCGTGTCCTGTGAGCGTGCTATGTTAGGGTGCATGTCCTGTGAGCGATCTATGTTAAGGTTCGTGTCCAGTGAGCGTGCTATGTTAGGCTTCGTATACTGTGAGCGTGCTATGTTAGGGTTCGTGTACTGTGAGCGTGCTATGTTAGGGTTCGTGTACTGTGAGCGATCTATGTTAGGGTTCGTGTCCTGTGAGCGTTCTATGTTAGGGTTCGTGTCCTGTGAGCGTGCTATGTTAGGGTTCGTGTACTGTGAGCGTGCTATGTTAGGCTTCGTGTCCTGTGAGCGTTCTATGTTAGGCTTCGTGTAATGTGAGCGTTCTATGTTAGGGTTCATGTTCTGTAAGCGTGCTATGTTAGGCTTCGTGTACTGTGAGCGTTCTATGTTAGGGTTCGTGTCCTGTGAGCGTGTTATTTTAGGGTTCGTGTCCTGTGAGCGTTCTATGTTAGGGTTCGTGTACTGTGAGCGATCTATGTTAGGGTTCGTGTCCTGTGAGCGTGCTATGTTAGGCTTCGTGTCCTGTGAGCGATCTATGTTAGGGTTCGTGTACTGTGAGCGTGCTATGTTAGGCTTCGTGTACTGTGAGCGTTCTATGTTAGGGTTCGTGTCCTATGAGCGTGCTATGTTAGGGTTCGTGTCCTGTGAGCGTTCTATGTTAGGGTTCGTGTACCGTGAGAGTGCTATGTTAGGGTTCGTGTACTGTGAGCGTTCTATGTTAGGGTTCGTGTACTGTGAGCGTTTTATGTTAGGGTTCGTGTACTGTGAGCGTGCTATGTTAGGGTTCGTGTACTGTGAGAGTGCTATGTTAGGGTTCCTGTACTGAGAGCGCGCTATGTTAGGGTTCGTGTACTGTGTGCGTGCTATGTTAGGCTTCGTGTCCTGTGAGCGTGCTATGTTAGGCTTCGTGTACTGTGAGCGTGCTATGTTAGGCTTCGTGCACTGTGAGCGATCTATGTTAGGGTTCGTGTACGGTGAGCGTTCTATGTTAGGGTTAGTGTCCTGTGAGCGTGCTATGTTAGGCTTCGTGTCTTGTGAGCGTTCCACGTTAGGCTTCGTGTAATGTGAGCGTTCTATGTTAGTCTTCGTGTACTGTAAGCGTGCTATGTTAGGCTTCGTGTCCTGTGAGCGTTCTATGTTAGGCTCCGTGTCCTGTGAGCGATCTATGTTAGGGTTCGTGTCCTGTGAGCGATCTATGCTAGGGTTCGTGTCCTGTGAGCGATCTATGTTAGGCTTCGTGTACTGTGAGCGTGCTATGTTAGGCTTCGTGTCCTGTGAGCGTTCTATGTTAGGCTTCGTGTACTGTGAGCGTGCTATGTTAGGCTTCGTGTCCTGTAAGCGTGCTATGTTAGGGTTCGTGTCCTGTGAGCGTTCTATGTTAGGGTTCGTGTACCGTGAGAGTGCTATGTAAGGGTTCGTGTACTGTGAGCGTTCTATGTTAGGGTTCGTGTACTGTGAGCGTTTTATGTTAGGTTTCGTGTACTGTGAGCGTGCTATGTTAGTGTTCGTGTACTGTGAGAGTGCTATGTTAGGGTTCGTGTACTGTGAGCGATCTATGTTAGGGTTCGTGTACTGTAAGCGTTTTATGTTAGGGTTCGTGTACTGTGAGAGTGCTATGTTAGGGTTCGTGCACTGTGAGCGTTCTATGTTAGGGTTCATGTACTGTGAGCATGCTATGTTAGGCTTCGTGTCCTGTGAGCGTTCTATGTTAGGGTTCGTGTACTGTGAGCGATCTATGTAAGGGTTCGTGTACTGTGAGCGATCTATGTTAGGCTTCGTGTCCTGTGAGCGTTCCATTTTAGGGTTAGTGTCCTGTAAGCGTGCTATGTTAGGGTTCGTGTACTGTGAGCGTGCTATGTTAGGCTTCGTGTAATGTGAGCGTGCTATGTTAGGGTTCGTGTCCTGTGAGCGTTCTATGTTAGGGTTCGTGTCCTGTGAGCGTGCTATGTTAGGCTTCGTGTACTGTGAGCTTGCTATGTTAGGCTTCGTGTCCTGTTAGCGTGCTATGTTAGGGTTCGTGTCCTGTGAGCGTTCTATGTTAGGGTTCGTGTCCTGTGAGCGTGCTATGTTAGGGTTCGTGTCCTGTGAGCGTTCTATGTTAGGGTTCGTGTCCTGTGAGCGATCTATGTTAGGCTTCGTGTCCTGTGAGCGTTCTATGTTAGGCTTCGTGTCCTGTGAGCGTTCTATGTTAGGCTTCGTGTACTGTGAGCGTGCTATGTTAGGCTTCGTGTAATGTGAGCGTTCTATGTTAGGCTTCGTGTACTGTGAGCGTGCTATGTTAGGCTTCGTGTACTGTGAGCGTGCTATGTTAGGGTTCGTGTCCTGTGAGCGTGCTATGTTAGGGCTCGTGTCCAGTGAGCGATCTATGTTAGGCTTCGTGTCCTGTGAGCGTTCTATGTTAGGCTTCGTGTAATGTGAGCGTTCTATGTTAGGATTCGTGTACTGTGAGCGTACTATGTTAGGTTTCGTGTCCTGTGAGCGTTCTATGTTAGGCTTCGTGTCCTGTGAGCGATCTATGTTAGGGTTCGTGTCCTGTGAGCGATCTATGTTAGGGTTCGTGTCCTGTGAGCGATCTATGTTAGGCTTCGTGTACTGTGAGCGTGCTATGTTAGGCTTCGTGTCCTGTGAGCGTTCTATGTTAGGCTTCGTGTACTGTGAGCGTGCTATGTTAGGCTTCGTGTCCTGTGAGCGTGCTATGTTAGGGTTCGTGTCCTGGGAGCGTTCTATGTTAGGGTTCGTGTACCGTGAGAGTGCTATGTAAGGGTTCGTGTACTGTGAGCGTTCTATGTTAGGGTTCGTGTACTGTGAGCGTTTTATGTTAGGGTTCGTGTACTGTGAGCGTGCTATGTTAGTGTTCGTGTACTGTGAGAGTGCTATGTTAGGGTTCGTGTACTGTGAGCGATCTATGTTAGGGTTCGTGTACTGTGAGCGTTTTTTGTTAGGGTTCGCGTCCTGTGAGCGTTCTATATTAGGGTTCGTGTACTGTGAGAGTGCTATGTTAGGGTTCGTGTACTGTGAGCGTTCTATGTTAGGGTTCATGTACTGTGAGCATGCTATGTTAGGCTTCGTGTTCTGTGAGCGTTCTATGTTAGTCTTCGTGTACTGTAAGCGTGCTATGTTAGGCTTCGTGTCCTGTGAGCGTTCTATGTTAGGCTCCGTGTCCTGTGAGCGATCTATGTTAGGGTTCGTGTCCTGTGAGCGATCTATGCTAGGGTTCGTGTCCTGTGAGCGATCTATGTTAGGCTTCGTGTACTGTGAGCGTGCTATGTTAGGCTTCGTGTCCTGTGAGCGTTCTATGTTAGGCTTCGTGTACTGTGAGCGTGCTATGTTAGGCTTCGTGTCCTGTAAGCGTGCTATGTTAGGGTTCGTGTCCTGTGAGCGTTCTATGTTAGGGTTCGTGTACCGTGAGAGTGCTATGTAAGGGTTCGTGTACTGTGAGCGTTCTATGTTAGGGTTCGTGTACTGTGAGCGTTTTATGTTAGGTTTCGTGTACTGTGAGCGTGCTATGTTAGTGTTCGTGTACTGTGAGAGTGCTATGTTAGGGTTCGTGTACTGTGAGCGATCTATGTTAGGGTTCGTGTACTGTAAGCGTTTTATGTTAGGGTTCGTGTACTGTGAGAGTGCTATGTTAGGGTTCGTGCACTGTGAGCGTTCTATGTTAGGGTTCATGTACTGTGAGCATGCTATGTTAGGCTTCGTGTCCTGTGAGCGTTCTATGTTAGGGTTCGTGTACTGTGAGCGATCTATGTAAGGGTTCGTGTACTGTGAGCGATCTATGTTAGGCTTCGTGTCCTGTGAGCGTTCCATTTTAGGGTTAGTGTCCTGTAAGCGTGCTATGTTAGGGTTCGTGTACTGTGAGCGTGCTATGTTAGGCTTCGTGTAATGTGAGCGTGCTATGTTAGGGTTCGTGTCCTGTGAGCGTTCTATGTTAGGGTTCGTGTCCTGTGAGCGTGCTATGTTAGGCTTCGTGTACTGTGAGCTTGCTATGTTAGGCTTCGTGTCCTGTTAGCGTGCTATGTTAGGGTTCGTGTCCTGTGAGCGTTCTATGTTAGGGTTCGTGTCCTGTGAGCGTGCTATGTTAGGGTTCGTGTCCTGTGAGCGTTCTATGTTAGGGTTCGTGTCCTGTGAGCGATCTATGTTAGGCTTCGTGTCCTGTGAGCGTTCTATGTTAGGCTTCGTGTCCTGTGAGCGTTCTATGTTAGGCTTCGTGTACTGTGAGCGTGCTATGTTAGGCTTCGTGTAATGTGAGCGTTCTATGTTAGGCTTCGTGTACTGTGAGCGTGCTATGTTAGGCTTCGTGTACTGTGAGCGTGCTATGTTAGGGTTCGTGTCCTGTGAGCGTGCTATGTTAGGGCTCGTGTCCAGTGAGCGATCTATGTTAGGCTTCGTGTCCTGTGAGCGTTCTATGTTAGGCTTCGTGTAATGTGAGCGTTCTATGTTAGGATTCGTGTACTGTGAGCGTACTATGTTAGGTTTCGTGTCCTGTGAGCGTTCTATGTTAGGCTTCGTGTCCTGTGAGCGATCTATGTTAGGGTTCGTGTCCTGTGAGCGATCTATGTTAGGGTTCGTGTCCTGTGAGCGATCTATGTTAGGCTTCGTGTACTGTGAGCGTGCTATGTTAGGCTTCGTGTCCTGTGAGCGTTCTATGTTACGGTTCGTGTACTGTGAGCGTGCTATGTTAGGCTTCGTGTCCTGTGAACGTGCTATGTTAGGCTTCGTGTCCTGTGAACGTGCTATGTTAGGGTTCGTGTCCTGTGAGCGTTCTATGTTAGGGTTCATGTACCGTGAGAGTGCTATGTTAGGGTTCGTGTCCTGTGAGCGTGCTATGTTAGGGTTCGTATCCTGTGAGCGTTCTATGTTAGGCTTCGTGTACTGTGAGCGTGCTATGTTAGGCTTCGTGTCCTGTGAGCGTGCTATGTTAGGGTTCGTGTCCTGGGAGCGTTCTATGTTAGGGTTCGTGTACCGTGAGAGTGCTATGTAAGGGTTCGTGTACTGTGAGCGTTCTATGTTAGGGTTCGTGTACTGTGAGCGTTTTATGTTAGGGTTCGTGTACTGTGAGCGTGCTATGTTAGTGTTCGTGTACTGTGAGAGTGCTATGTTAGGGTTCGTGTACTGTGAGCGATCTATGTTAGGGTTCGTGTACTGTGAGCGTTTTTTGTTAGGGTTCGCGTCCTGTGAGCGTTCTATATTAGGGTTCGTGTACTGTGAGAGTGCTATGTTAGGGTTCGTGTACTGTGAGCGTTCTATGTTAGGGTTCATGTACTGTGAGCATGCTATGTTAGGCTTCGTGTTCTGTGAGCGTTCTATGTTAGGGTTCGTGTACTGTGAGCGTGCTATGTTAGGCTTCGTGTCCTGTGAGCGTTCCATTTTAGGGTTAGTGTCCTGTAAGCGTGCGATGTTAGGCTTCGTGTACTGTGAGCGTGCTATGTTAGGCTTCGTGTAATGTGAGCGTGCTATGTTAGGGTTCATGTCCTGTGAGCGTTCTATGTTAGGGTTCGTGTCCTGTGAGGGTGCTATGTTAGGCTTCGTGTACTGTGAGCTTGCTATGTTAGGCTTCGTGTCCTGTGAGCGTGCTATGTTAGGGTTCGTGTCCAGTGAGCGTTCTATGTTAGGGTTCGTGTCCTGTGAGCGATCTATGTTAGGGTTCCTGTCCTGTGAGCGATCTATGTTAGGTTTCGTGTCCTGTGAGCGTTCTATGTTAGGCTTCGTGTACTGTGAGCATGCTATGTTAGGCTTCGTGTAATGTGAGCGTTCTATGTTAGGGTTCGTGTCCTGTGAGCATGCTATGTTAGGCTTCGTGTACTGTGAGCGTGCTATGTTAGGGTTCGTGTCCTGTGAGCGTTCTATGTTAGGCTTCGTGTCCTGTGAGCGATATATGTTAGGGTTCGTGTCCTGTGAGCGATCTATGTTAGGCTTCGTGTACTGTGAGCGTGCTATGTTAGGCTTCGTGTCCTGTGAGCGTACTATGTTAGGGTTCGTGTCCTGTGAGCGTTCTATGTTAGGGTTCGTGTACCGTGAGAGTGCTATGTTAGGGTTCGTGTCCTGTGAGCGTGCTATCTTAGGGTTCGTGTCCTGTGAGCGTTCTATGTTAGGGTTCGTGTACAGTGAGAGTGCTATGTTAGGGTTCGTGTACTGTGAGCGTTCTATGTTAGGGTTCGTGTACTGTGAGCGTTTTATGTTAGGGTTTGTGTACTGTGAGCGTGCTATGTTAGGCTTCGTGTACTGTGAGCATTCTATGTTAGGGTTCGTGTCCTGTGAGCGTGCTATGTTAGGCTTCGTGTCCTGTGAGCGTGCTATGTTAGGGTTCGTGTACTGTGAGCGTTCTATGTTAGGGTTCGTGTCCTATGAGCGTGCTATGTTAGGGTTAGTATCCTGTGAGCGTGCTATGTTAGGCTTCGTGTACTGTGAGAGTTTTATGTTAGGGTTCGTGTCCTGTGAGCGTTCTATGTTAGGGTTCGTGTACTGTGAGAGTGCTATGTTAGGGTTCGTGTACTCTGAGCGTTCTATGTTAGGGTTCCTGTACTGTGAGCGTGCTATGTTAGGCTTCGTGTCTTGTGAGCGTTCTACGTTAGGCTTCGTGTAATGTGAGCGTTCTATGTTAGTCTTCGTGTACTGTAAGCGTGCTATGTTAGGCTTCGTGTACTGTGAGCGTGCTATGTTAGGGTTCGTGTACTGTGAGCGTTCTATGTTAGGGTTCATGTACTGTGAGCATGCTATGTTAGGCTACGTGTCCTGTGAGCGTTCTATGTTGGGGTTCGTGTACTGTGAGCGTGCTATGTTAGGCTTCGTGTACTGTGAGCGTTCTATGTTAGGGTTCGTGTCCTGTGAGCGTGCTATGTTAGGGTTAGTATCCTGTGAGCGTGCTATGTTAGGCTTCGTGTCCTGTGAGCGTGCTATGTTAGGCTTCGTGTACTGTGAGCGATCTATGTTAGGGTCCGTGTACTGTGAGCGTGCTATGTTAGGCTTCCTGTCCTGTGAGCGTTCTATGTTAGGGTTAGTGTCCTGTGAGCGTGCTATGTTAGGCTTCGTGTACTGTGAGCGTGCTATGTTAGGCTTCGTGTAATGTGAGCGTTCTATGTTAGGGTTCGTATCCTGTGAGCGTGCTATGTTAGGCTTCGTGTCGTGTGAGCGTGCTATGTTAGGGTTCGTGTACTGTGAGCGTTCAATGTTAGGGTTCGTATCCTGTGAGCGTTCTATGTTAGGCTTCGTGTACTGTGTGCGTGCTATGTTAGGCTTCGTGTACTGTGAGCGTTCTATGTTAGGGTTCATGTACTGTGAGCGTTCTATGTTAGGGTTCGTGTACTGTGTGCGTGCTATGTTAGGCTTCGTGTACTGTGAGCGTGCTACGTTAGGCTTCGTGTAATGTGAGCGTGCTATGTTAGGGTTCGTGTTCTGTGAGCGTGCTATGTTAGGCTTCGTGTACTGTGAGAGTGCTATGTTAGGGTTCGTGTACTGTGAGCGTGCTATGTTAGGCTTCGTGTCTTGTGAGCGTTCTACGTTAGGCTTCGTGTAATGTGAGCGTTCTATGTTAGTCTTCGTGTACTGTAAGCGTGCTATGTTAGGGTTCGTGTCCTATGAGCGTGCTATGTTAGGGTTAGTATCCTGTGAGCGTGCTATGTTAGGCTTCGTGTACTGTGAGCGTTTTATGTTAGGGTTCGTGTCCTGTGAGCGTTCTATGTTAGGGTTCGTGTACTGTGAGAGTGCTATGTTAGGGTTCGTGTACTGTGAGCGTTCTATGTTAGGGTTCCTGTACTGTGAGCGTGCTATGTTAGGCTTCGTGTCTTGTGAGCGTTCTACGTTAGGCTTCGTGTAATGTGAGCGTTCTATGTTAGTCTTCGTGTACTGTAAGCGTGCTATGTTAGGCTTCGTGTACTGTGAGCGTGCTATGTTAGGGTTCGTGTACTGTGAGCGTTCTATGTTAGGGTTCATGTACTGTGAGCATGCTATGTTAGGCTACGTGTCCTGTGAGCGTTCTATGTTAGGGTTCGTGTACTGTGAGCGTGCTATGTTAGGCTTCGTGTACTGTGAGCGTTCTATGTTAGGGTTCGTGTCCTGTGAGCGTGCTATGTTAGGGTTAGTATCCTGTGAGCGTGCTATGTTAGGCTTCGTGTCCTGTGAGCGTTCTATGTTAGGGTTCGTGTACTGTGAGCGTGCTATGTTAGGCTTCGTGTACTGTGAGCGATCTATGTTAGGGTTCGTGTACTGTGAGCGTGCTATGTTAGGCTTCCTGTCCTGTGAGCGTTCTATGTTAGGGTTAGTGTCCTGTGAGCGTGCTATGTTAGGCTTCGTGTTCTGTGAGCGTGCTATGTTAGGCTTCGTGTAATGTGAGCGTACTATGTTAGGGTTCGTATCCTGTGAGCGTGCTATGTTAGGCTTCGTGTCGTGTGAGCGTGCTATGTTAGGGTTCGTGTACTGTGAGCGTTCAATGTTAGGGTTCGTATCCTGTGAGCGTTCTATGTTAGGCTTCGTGTACTGTGTGCGTGCTATGTTAGGCTTCGTGTACTGTGAGCGTTCTATGTTAGGGTTCATGTACTGTGAGCGTTCTATGTTAGGGTTCGTGTACTGTGTGCGTGCTATGTTAGGCTTCGTGTACTGTGAGCGTTCTATGTTCGGGTTCATGTACTGTGAGCGTGCTATGTTAGGCTTCGTGTCTTGTGAGCGTTCTACGTTAGGCTTCGTGTAATGTGAGCGTTCTATGTTAGTCTTCGTGTACTGTAAGCGTGCTATGTTAGGCTTCGTGTACTGTGAGCGTGCTATGTTAGGGTTCGTGTACTGTGAGCGTTCTATGTTAGGGTTCATGTACTGTGAGCATGCTATGTTAGGCTACGTGTCCTGTGAGCGTGCTATGTTAGGGTTCGTGTCCTGTGAGCGTTCTATGTTAGGGTTCGTGTCCTGTGAGCGTGCTATGTTAGGCTTCGTGTACTGTGAGCGTGCTATGTTAGGCTTCGTGTCCTGTGAGCGTTCTATGTTAGGCTTCGTGTCCTGTGAGCGATCTATGTTAGGGTTCGTGTCCTGTGAGCGATCTATGTTAGGCTTCGTGTCCTGTGAGCGTTCTATGTTAGGCTTCGTGTACTGTGAGCGTGCTACGTTAGGCTTCGTGTAATGTGAGCGTGCTATGTTAGGGTTCGTGTACTGTGAGCGTGCTATGTTAGGCTTCGTGTACTGTGAGAGTGCTATGTTAGGGTTCGTGTACTGTGAGCGTGCTATGTTAGGCTTCGTGTCTGGAGAGCGTTCTACGTTAGGCTTCGTGTAATGTGAGCGTTCTATGTTAGTCTTCGTGTACTGTAAGCGTGCTATGTTAGGCTTCGTGTACTGTGAGCGTGCTATGTTAGGGTTCGTGTACTGTGAGCGTTCTATGTTAGGGTTCATGTACTGTGAGCATGCTATGTTAGGCTACGTGTCCTGTGAGCGTTCTATGTTAGGGTTCGTGTACTGTGAGCGTGCTATGTTAGGGTTCGTGTACTGTGAGCGTGCTATGTTAGGCTTCGTGTACTGTGAGCGTTCTATGTTAGGGTTCGTGTCCTGTGAGCGTGCTATGTTAGGGTTAGTATCCTGTGAGCGTGCTATGTTAGGCTTCGTGTCCTGTGAGCGTGCTATGTTAGGCTTCGTGTACTGTCAGCGATCTATGTTAGGGTTCGTGTCCTGTGAGCGTTCTATGTTAGGTTTCGTGTACCGTGAGAGTGCTATGATAGGGTTCGTGTACTGTGAGCATTCTATGTTAGGGTTCGTGTACTGTGAGCGTTTTATGTTAGGGTTCGTGTACTGTGAGCGTGCTATGTTAGGGTTCGTGTACTGTGAGAGTGCTATGTTAGGGTTCGTGTACTGTGAGCGATCTATGTTAGGGTTCGTGTACTGTGAGCGTGCTATGTTAGGCTTCGTGTCCTGTGAGCGTTCTATGTTAGGGTTAGTGTCCTGTGAGTGTGCTATGTTAGGCTTCGTGTCTTGTGAGCGTGCTATGTTAGGCTTCGTGTACTGTCAGCGTACTATGTTAGGGTTCGTGTACTGTGAGCGTTCTATGTTAGGGTTCGTGTACTGTAAGCGTTTTATGTTAGGGTTCGTGTCCTGTGAGCGTTCAATGTTAGGGTACGTGTCCTGTGAGCGTGCTATGTTAGGGTTCATGTACTGTGAGCGTGCTATGTTTGGCTTCGTGTACTGTGAGCGTTCTATGTTAGGGATCGTGTCCTGTGAGCGTGCTATGTTAGGGTTCGTATCCTGTGAGCGTTCTATGTTAGGGTTCGTGTCCTGTGAGCGATCTATGTTAGGGTTCGTGTCCTGTGAGCGATCTATGTTAGGCTTCGTGTACTGTGAGCGTGCTATGTTAGGCTTCGTGTACTGTGAGCGTGCTATGTTAGGGTTCGTGTACTGTGAGCTTTCCATGTTAGGCATCGTGTCCTGTGAGCGATCTATGTTAGGGTTCGTGTACTGTGAGCGATCTACGTTAGGGTTCGAGTCCTGTGAGCGATCTACGTTAGGCTTCGTGTCCTGTGAGCGTGCTATGTTAGGCTTCGTGTACTGTGAGCGTTCTATGTTAGGCTTCGTGTCCTGTGAGCGTGCTATGTTAGGCTTCGTGTACTGTGAGCGTTCTATGTTAGGGTTCGTGTCCTGTGAGCGTTCTATGTTAGGGTTCGTGTCCTGTGAGCGTTCTATGTGAGGGTTCTTGTCCTGTGAGCATGCTATGTTAGGCTTCGTGTCCTGTGAGCGATCTATGTCAGGGTTCGTCTCCTGTGAGCGATCTATGCTAGGGTTCGTGTCCTGTGTGCGTGCTATGTTAGGGTTCGTGTACTGTGAGCGTTTTATGTTAGGGTTCGTGTACTGTGAGCGTGCTATGTTAGGGTTCGTGTACTGTGAGAGTGCTATGTTAGGGTTCGTGTCCTGTGAGCGTTCTATGTTAGGATTCGTGTGCTGTGTGAGTGCTATGTTAGGGTTCGTGTGCTGTGAGCGTTCTATGTTAGGGTTCATGTACTGTGAGCATGCTACGTTAGGCTTCGTGTCCTGTGAGCGTTCTATGTTAGGGTTCGTGTACTGTGAGCAATCTATGTTAGGGTTCGTGTACTGTGAGCGTGCTATGTTAGGCTTCGTGTCCTGTGAGCGTTCTATGTTAGGGTTAGTGTCCTGTGAGTGTGCTATGTTAGGCTTCGTGTCTTGTGAGCGTTCTATGTTAGGCTTCGTGTAATGTGAGCGTTCTATGTTAGTCTTCGTGTACTGTAAGCGTGCTATGTTAGGCTTCCTGTACTGTGAGCGTACTATGTTAGGCTTCGTGTAAAGTGAGCGTGCTATGTTAGGCTTCCTGTCCTGTGAGCGTTCTATGTTAGGGTTAGTGTCCTGTGAGCGTGCTATGTTAGGCTTCGTGTACTGTGAGCGTGCTATGTTAGGCTTCGTGTAATGTGAGCGTTCTATGTTAGGGTTCGTATCCTGTGAGCGTGCTATGTTAGGCTTCATGTCGTGTGAGCGTGCTATGTTAGGGTTCGTGTACTGTGAGCGTTCAATGTTAGGGTTCGTATCCTGTGAGCGTTCTATGTTAGGCTTCGTGTACTGTGTGCGTGCTATGTTAGGCTTCGTGTCTTGTGAGCGTTCTATGTTAGGGTTCATGTACTGTGAGCGTTCTATGTTAGGGTTCGTGTACTGTGTGCGTGCTATGTTAGGCTTCGTGTACTGTGAGCGTTCTATGTTAGGGTTCATGTACTGTGAGCGTGCTATGTTAGGCTACGTGTCTTGTGAGCGTTCTACGTTAGGCTTCGTGTAATGTGAGCGTTCTATGTTAGTCTTCGTGTACTGTAAGCGTGCTATGTTAGGCTTCGTGTACTGTGAGCGTGCTATGTTAGGGTTCGTGTACTGTGAGCGTGCTATGTTAGGGTTCGTGTCCTGTGAGCGTTCTATGTTAGGGTTCGTGTCCTGTGAGCGTGCTATGTTAGGCTTCGTGTACTGTGAGCGTGCTATGTTAGGGTTCGTGTCCTGTGAGCGTGCTATGTTAGGGTTCGTGTCCTGTGAGCGTTCTATGTTAGGCTTCGTGTCCTGTGAGCGATCTATGTTAGGGTTCGTGTCCTGTGAGCGATCTTTGTTGGGCTTCGTGTCCTGTGAGCGTTCTATGTTAGGCTTCGTGTACTGTGAGCGTGCTACGTTAGGCTTCGTGTAATGTGAGCGTGCTATGTTAGGGTTCGTGTACTGTGAGCGTGCTATGTTAGGCTTCGTGTACTGTGAGAGTGCTATGTTAGGGTTCGTGTACTGTGAGCGTGCTATGTTAGGCTTCGTGTCTTGTGAGCGTTCTACGTTAGGCTTCGTGTAATGTGAGCGTTCTATGTTAGTCTTCGTGTACTGTAAGCGTGCTATGTTAGGGTTCGTGTCCTATGAGCGTGCTATGTTAGGGTTAGTATCCTGTGAGCGTGCTATGTTAGGCTTCGTGTACTGTGAGCGTTTTATGTTAGGGTTCGTGTCCTGTGAGCGTTCTATGTTAGGGTTCGTGTACTGTGAGAGTGCTATGTTAGGGTTCGTGTACTGTGAGCGTTCTATGTTAGGGTTCCTGTACTGTGAGCGTGCTATGTTAGGCTTCGTGTCTTGTGAGCGTTCTACGTTAGGCTTCGTGTAATGTGAGCGTTCTATGTTAGTCTTCGTGTACTGTAAGCGTGCTATGTTAGGCTTCGTGTACTGTGAGCGTGCTATGTTAGGGTTCGTGTACTGTGAGCGTTCTATGTTAGGGTTCATGTACTGTGAGCATGCTATGTTAGGCTACGTGTCCTGTGAGCGTTCTATGTTAGGGTTCGTGTACTGTGAGCGTGCTATGTTAGGCTTCGTGTACTGTGAGCGTTCTATGTTAGGGTTCGTGTCCTGTGAGCGTGCTATGTTAGGGTTAGTATCCTGTGAGCGTGCTATGTTAGGCTTCGTGTCCTGTGAGCGTTCTATGTTAGGGTTCGTGTACTGTGAGCGTGCTATGTTAGGCTTCGTGTACTGTGAGCGATCTATGTTAGGGTCCGTGTACTGTGAGCGTGCTATGTTAGGCTTCCTGTCCTGTGAGCGTTCTATGTTAGGGTTAGTGTCCTGTGAGCGTGCTATGTTAGGGTTCGTGTACTGTGAGCGTGCTATGTTAGGCTTCGTGTAATGTGAGCGGTTCTATGTTAGGGCTCGTATCCTGTGAGCGTGCTATGT